>NW_024806091.1:0-4183 GCF_019175285.1 Sceloporus undulatus
TCAGCTGCCCCAGCCCCGCCCACACTGGTGGAGAATGCGGGCACCGCCCCTAGGGCGGGGCCAAGGCCTACGCAAGAACAACTCTTCTGTTGGTTTGCTGAGCAACAGCAGCTCTTGTTGCATCAAGTAGCAACACAACACTTGCAAACTTTAGAGCAAGTTTGTAGCGCCCAACAAGTAGCTCAGGAAAGGCTGGTAACTAAGCTAACAGACCTATGGCGATCTGTACCTCCGCGAGGGGCCGAAGGACAGGAGAGGGGGCTAACCTGGACAGTGGGCCTAAACCCCTTGAAGTTAATGAAAATGGGGCCCCAAGACGATGTGGAGGCCTTCTTAAATACATTCGAGAGGGTCGCGTTGGCGGCTCAATGGCCCCAGGAACAATGGGCACTAATTTTGACCCCCTGTTTAACGGGTCCAGCCCAGGAAGCGGTGGACACCATGGCGGTGGAGGATGCCTGGGTCTACCAGAAGGTAAAGGAAACCATTTTACAAACCTTAAACATTTCTGAAGAAACTTATCGTTTGCGGTTGCGGGACCTCCGCTGGAAGCCAGGGTTGCACCCCCGGACTCTGGGACAGAAGATACGCGCTAGTGGGATGAGATGGTTAAAACCCACGGAGCGGACAGCCCTGGAAGTAGCGGAGGTAGTATTAGTTGAACAATTTGTGAGTTCTCTTCCCCCACAAGCACGCAACTGGGTCAAATGTCATAGACCTAAGGACTTAGAGACTGCAATAACATTAATGGAGGCTTTCACCACAGCTGAAGAGAGTGAAGGGGTTCGGCCTCGCAGAGGGGTAGAAGGCGTCCCAGTGAGAGGAGGGAAGGTCGGCCTGGGGATCGGAAGAGGATTGTCAAGGCCGGTTGCTATACAGACCCGGCCACGGGAGGAACCTGGATCCGCAAAGGTAGAGGGAGCGACTGGAGCCCCGGGCTCAGAAGGAACTCCCAAAGGAACCCCGCGAAGAGGGGTGGTCTGCTATATCTGTGGACAGGAAGGCCACGTAAGGCGAGATTGCCCCGTGATGGAGTGTTCCTGGGCAGATACCTGGGAAGCTTCTCAAGTGAGTAAAAATCTATCTAGGGCAAGGGTGGTAAAAATAAGGGTAAATGGACAAGAAAAGGAGGCGTTGGTGGATTCAGGTTGCAGTCAGACTTTGGTAAGAGACTTGATTGGCGGGGAGGGTACGCAATGGGTTAATGTGAGATGTGTGCACGGGGATTTAAAACCCTACAAAGCGGTATGGGCTCAGGTTGAAGTGGCGGGCCAAAACAAACGATTGAGAGTGGGAGTGGTTCCGTCTTTAAGGAGGGAAGCCCTTTTGGGAAGAGATTGGCCGGGTTGGAAGCAGTTGTTGACCGAGGAAGAAGGATTAGAGGGAGAGTCTCAAAGGGCGTTGGCATTAGATATCGCGGGGGTAAAAAGGGCTCAACTGGTTGCATGGCAACAGGATGACCCGTCCCTTAGAGAGGCGATTCGAAGAGCTCAGGAACCGGGGGGAGGAGAGAGACCTCGCTTTGAATTGAAGGAGGATTTAGTATACCGGGTCCCCCCGTGTAGAGGGGAAGAAGATCCAGAGCCGCAGTTATTAATTCCTCAGGCTTTAAGGGCTGAGGTGATGAGGTTGGCCCATGAAATCCCTATGGCAGGACATCTAGGGGTGGAAAAAACAACACAAAGGGTGATCCAGAGATTCTTTTGGCCTGGGGTATTTGCGGAAGTAAAAGCATTTTGTAACTCCTGTCCCCAATGCCAGCTATTTCAGGGAAAAGGAGCCCCAGGGGGGCCATTGATGCCTATGCCTATTATTGAGGAGCCATTTGCTCGGATTGCTATGGATCTAGTAGGGCCCATAGAACCGGCGGCAAGAGGTTATCGCTATCTACTGGTAGTAGTAGATTGTGCTACCAGGTATCCAGAGGCTGTTCCCTTGCGGTCTATACAAGCCACCCGAATTGCACAGGAATTAATGAAAATCTTTTCAAGAGTAGGTTTCCCGAGGGAAATTCTAACGGATCAAGGCACAAGCTTTGTGGGCCAGGTCCTTAAAAAGATGTGGGAAATGTTGGGGGTAAGGCCCTTTAAAACGTCAATTTACCACCCCCAGGCCAATGGGATGGTCGAGAGATTTAACAGGACCCTGAAAGGGATGTTAAAAAAGTTTATGGAAAAACATGCCAAGGATTGGCCCCAATTGATAGAGCCTCTCCTATTTGCCTTTAGAGAGGTACCACAATCATCCTTAGGCTTTTCACCTTTTGAATTAGTTTATGGGAGAAAACCTAGAGGCATCCTAGACATCCTCAAGGAGGGTTGGGAAGAGGAACAGTCTAATGCTCAGTCTGAACTGCAGTTCGTGCTACAAATGAGGAAACACTTGGGAGAGATAGGGCAGGTGGCAAGAGAAAACCTTGCTAGAGCACAAGAGGAACAAAAGCGCCAGTATGATGCCAGAGTCAAAGAAAGGGAATTAACAGTAGGACAACAGGTGCTGGTCCTATTGCCCTCACAGAAAGCTAAGCTCTTTGCAAAATGGCAGGGACCCTTTGTGGTGGTCAGGAGGGTAGGCCCTGTAGATTATGAAATACGAATGGATGGGGATCCTCCTAAGAAAAGAATTTTTCACATTAATCTTCTGAAGGCTTGGAGGGTCCGGGAGGCCCTTTTCGGAGAGCAGGAGGACGACTCGGACGAGGAAGAATGGATGATAGGGCCTCAAGTGGAGGACTGCAAGGAAACAGGAGAGGTCCCTGTTCTCTCTATCTTGAGCGAGGGCCAGCAAAATCAGGTGAGAAATTTACAGAAAGAATTCGAGGATGTTTTCAAGGGTCAGCCAGGATGTACAGATCTATGGCAACATGCCATTCAAACAGAAAAAGGGAAAGTGGTAAGGATGCCTCTCCGTCCCTGGCCTTGGAGGGTTCAGGAACTCATCAATAAAGAAGTAGAGGCGATGATAGAGATGGGAGTAATTGAACCCTCTACTAGTCCCTGGAGGAGCCTCCCAGTGATGGTCCCAAAACCGGATGGTTCTGTAAGATTTTGTATTGATTTTAGACAACTTAATGCCATCTCAAAGTTTGATGCGTATCCCATGCCAGGGGCTATAAATTTATTGGAAAGATTAGGTCAGGCGCAGTTTCTGTCTTCCTTAGACCTGACCAAGGGATATTGGCAAATAAAATTGAACCCCCAGGATAAAGAGAAAACAGCCTTTGCCACCCCTAAGGGTTTATTTCAGTTTGTTAGGATGCCTTTTGGCTTGCACGGGGCAGCGGCTACCTTCCAGAGGCTGATGGATGTGGTACTAAAAGATTTGGCCTTTTGTGCGGCCGCGTACATTGACGATATCATAATATTTAGTGACTCCTGGGAGGAGCATTTAAGGCACATCAAATTGGTGCTAACTGCTTTAAGGAAGGCAGGGCTTACCGTAAATCCAAAAAAATGCGCTATTGCTTGTAAAGAAGTAAAATATCTAGGACACTTAGTAGGCCAAGGAAACATAAAACCCTTGACTGATAAAGTGGTTAAAGTGCAGGATTGGGGTATCCCACAGACGAAGAAACAGGTACGACAATTTTTAGGTCTAGCCGGTTACTATAGGAGATTTATACCACACTTTGCCCACATAGCCGGTCCTTTGACAGATCTCACCAAAAAAGGTCAGCCAAGGAGGGTAAGATGGGACCGGCGAGAACAAGAAGCTTTTGAGAAATTAAAAGCGCATTTGTGTGGTTTCCCAGTTCTAAGGGCCCCAGATTTCTCCAAACCCTTTATTTTACAAACCGATGCCTCGGAGCGAGGGGTAGGGGCAGTGTTGTCACAAGTATGGGAGGATGGGGAGCATCCGGTGTTATATTTAAGTAAAAAATTAAAACCGGCTGAACAAAAATATGCGGCTATAGAACGAGAAGCCTTAGCCATCAAATGGGCTGTTACAGAACTGAAATATTATCTATGGGGGGCTCCCTTTCAATTGATCACTGATCATGCCCCTTTAGTTTGGCTAGCATCTATGAAGGACACCAACCCACGTATCACTAGGTGGTACATGGCATTACAACCGTATGCTTTCACGGTTTCTCATAGGCAGGGTATCTTACACACTAATGCTGATTTTTTCTCTCGGCAGGCCACCTGGACCCCATCGCGCCCGTCATCCCTCTTAGGGGGGG
>NW_024806092.1:0-4183 GCF_019175285.1 Sceloporus undulatus
ATATCTTGCTGATATATGACTGGCCAGTATCTTACAACAGCGGGTTGTACGATGATCCAGACCTCATGCTTTTGGCCAACCCTACCTTTTGGCTGCTGGTTTTGCGTGAATAAAGTTGTGGCCTTTCCTCCATATATGGCTCATGTCTTATTGTGGCACCGCCCTCCCAGGCAACTTCCTTCAGCATGGCTGGTGGTCAGGCATGATGGGGATGGTACTTCATCAGAAACTGGAGGGTTGTAGATTCCCCAGTCCTGAACTAGATAATACCTTCACATGCAAATGTATCTCATTGTCAGAATCATCCAGGCTATAGTATTTCCAGCTTCTATGCACAGATGTGAAAGCTGGACAAAGAACAATGCTGATAGGAAGAAAATCAACTCATTTGAAATGTGGTGCTGGAGAAGAGGTCTACAAATACTGTGAGATGTTAAAAAGTCAAATGAATAGGTCCTGGAATAAAGCAAGCCTTAGAGTCATAGAGCTGGAAGCAACTACAAGGGCTATCCAGTCCAACCTCCTGCCATGTAGGAATATACTGTATAACTAAAGCACTCCTTGAAGATGCCCATTCAAACTCTCTTTAAAGACTTCTAAAGATGGAGAATCTCAATACCTTCTAAGGCAATCTATTCCACTGTTGAACAGCTCTTACAGTCAAGACGTTTTTCCTACCGCTTAGGTAGAATCTTTCTTCTTGTAATTTGAACCCATTTGAAAATAATGGGTCCAAATGCAAATCAAGCTTGAACTCTTACAAGAAACCAAGACGAATGTAACTGACATACTTTGGATATATCATGAGATGATATGAGTCATTTGAAAAGACAATAGTCTTTGGTAATGTAGAAGATAATAGGAAATGTGGAAGCTGCATTACAGGTGGATTGACTTAATCAAGGAAGCCATGGCTGCTTTGATTTTGCAATACCTGAGCAGGGCAGCTGAGGATTCTTAGAGGTCTGTCATTCATAGGTCAATGGATTGCAAATAACATTTTAGAATTCTGAGCCAGAGCTCTGCTCTATTACCTCCTCAGAGTATAAATCCCAGGATTCCTTAGGATGATGCAGGCCATGGCAGTTAAAGTAGGGTTAACAGTACTACAATTGTGTAGTTTGAAAAGGCCCATGGTGTGTTTTCTTTAGAAAAAGAAAATCTCCATTTGCGCACACGCACACAGGACTTTTCTTTCCAGTTTATTTACTATCCAAAAACAGGTCAAGCTGACCTGGCAAAGCATGCAATGGGGGACCTGCAAGGGAGACTTGTCTCAGAGCATGATTTGTGCAAAACTGTATTTGTGTATTGAAAGCTTATGATAATACCCAATGCATTTGCTTATTGTGTTTGTGTGAGATATGAATTAGGTTTATTGTCAACATAAGATAATCCCCCCCCCCCCCCGCCACAAAGGTTTCTTGCATTGTTCTGTGAGAACAGCCCAGGATCCAAAGTCAATCCAGATCCAAAAACCAAATACAAGTGGGCAATGCAACTTTATTAGGAACAATGTACTTTTATGTAAATGTAAATACATTTAGGCTGTGCTTACAATATTCTAATTTAAGGGTGCAATTTAAAAATTGCTAGTTGTTTATGATACTACTATCCCCATTATATTCATTGATATACGGAAATTATGATTTACAAGTAACATTAGAACAAAAAAAAATAAGGATTTTGTATGGTCATCTTGGAGATGTCTCATCTAAAGGGTTACCATGGATCAAGATCAACTCAAAGGTCAATAACAACAACAAATGATCTAGTACAGGAGGAGCTCTCTGAGGGTGAGACCATGTTTTACCACACTGGGTGACACTGCGCACAGACAAAAACATATGCAATATAATCACACCACCAAAGGCCCTCTTCTGGAGCATGGAGCCCTGTAATTTGTACTGGTTCTCCTTCCTATTGGCCTTGTCTCCAGTATGAGATGCAATATGCCTCATTTGCTGTGAAAAATGACTGAGGTATTACTGCTATGCTACCATACTGCTAGCATCTGCTGGGCTTTCCATCAGCATACAGTTAGCCACTGTTGATTCACTGTTTTACATTTTGGGGGAGAAAAGGGGAGTGATCATGGGGCAGAAAAAACCTTGAACCCAGTGAATCCACTCACTGCTGGTTCTGGCCCCATCCACTGTCAGCTCAGCCATGTTTTTCTTCACTTCTGGAGTAAAAAAAGCAAAGCAAAACCAGGTAGTGGAGGTTGGCTTGTTTGACTCCAAATATGGGATGATGGGTTATGGCATGGGAGGGACAGCAGCATACAGAGCATGTCCAAGTTTTATGGGGTCCTTGAGCAAGATCTCTTCACTTGCTGTCCCCCATCCTTTTCTGAGTTCCACCTCCTCACTGCTCTCACCTGGACCCATTCATTTATTCTCTTCCTCTGACCCCAATTTCCACAAAAATTGAGATGGAGAGTGTGGGATGCCAGTAGAGGATTCTGCTCCATCATTTCCACCATGTCACTGACCTTCCTGCTAGGAGGGATGAACCAGCAATGACAGTAAGGAGAAGCAAAAGTAGTGTGGACAGCTTATGAGTGTTGGACTAGGATCTGAGAGACCTAAGTTCAAGTCCCCACAGAGCCATGAGATTTACTGCTCTCTCTCTCTCTCTCTGAGCCTGATCCACCTCACATGGTTGTTGTAAGGATAAAGAGGGGTGAAGGAGACACAGACACATATGTGGAGCTATGAGTTTATTAAACTCACAAATGGATGAATTAAAATAAAAATCTTTCTTTCAAGGAACTTCTTTACATTATTTATCACCCATCTGAAAGGCAACACAAAATGTTTCCACAATTCAGCATCTCCATGCTTATCAGATGCTGTCTAGAGATACTAAACATAGGCCTGGTACACACTGCCAATAAGCAGCATACCAAGGCTAATACTAGGATTAGGGACCCTGCGGCAACCGCACAGTCCCTAACCCTAGTACGTACTGGCGCCATTACAATGATGGCATCACGTGTACATGGGCACCGCCATTGTGATGTAAGCACCACACGGCGTCTGTATGGCACCGCACGTCGCTTATATAATGAGTGCACCAATGGCACACTTACGACGTCACGGCAGTGCTGCAGAAAGAGCCCAGAAATACTGAGTTCTTTTTGCTCCTCAGTGACGGCATGCCATTTGGGGGCTGTGCCATCCCTGCAGAGAAAAAACGAGCACTGGCAGGCCACCATTTCCTGATGGTCTCTCCCGGGCCATAGTGTCTTTTTTTATGCCACAGGTATAAATTCCCAAAGTAACTAGAGCTTCATGAAGTGTTCCCTTAAGCTTATTGGTATAAACATGGAATTTTAACTAATGAACCTCCAACCAACCAATCAGACAACCATCCACAAGACTCTTGGGATCAGCAGCTCCATCCTCCTTCCCCAAATGATGTGGGCCTTAGAAAGTACCCAGTAAGGCTTATCTTGATGCCAAACCTGACAGGGTGGGCTTCTTTCCCATTCTGTAGGACTTCATGAAGGAACTGTACATCTCAGGGGCAACCATACCACTGGGATAATATGCACACAAAGCTTGGAATCCTTTGTGCTATACTCGAAAGTATCATCATTGCTTGAACAGATGGCATGGAGACTCTAAGGAACTTCATGAGACATCTTTCTATAATTCGTTCTATTCCTCTAGCTACAAAGGTTCTGAAGTTCACCTAATGTACACCCTATATTAACTTTCCTAGAACTCTCAGTTCCTCCTTTTACATCCTCTCTGAACTTGATGAATGGAGAGGGCCACAGGATTCAAATTGTTGCTGCCAGAAAATTTACAGACCTGAGATGCCGACATTTGTATGCTACATGATAGTCCAAAGCATTGCTGGCAACTTAAAAGAATTCCAAGCATCATTGTGGCAACTGTATTTATTTAAAGAGGAACTATATAAGCATAGACATATTGGGACCAGGTGGTTAATGGAGAAGCTGAACTGAAGAAGGACCATTCTTGGAGGTGAAATCTATTTTCCCCCACTAAGAAAGAACTCTGTGTTTTCCCCAGCAGATTTTACCCTAACGGCTTGCTCTTTGTGATGTATTTCCAAAAAGACAGAAAAGAAGTGTATTTGATTTTTAAGTTACATAAAACTTTAAATAAAAATAGCTACCATATGTGAGGTCATGAGACATTCATCCTCA
>NW_024806093.1:0-4182 GCF_019175285.1 Sceloporus undulatus
CCTCCTCCTCCTGCTGCTGCTGCTACTAACAGCAGGGCCACTTGGCCCCTTCCTCCCCAGGGCCTCCCTTCCTTCTGGGGCTGCTTCTCCCCAGGGGCCCCCAGTCCTCCTCTTCCTTACCTGGAGCCTCTGAGGGGTTCCTAGGGGAGACTGAGAGAGCCCCCTCCCCTCCCCTCCTGCCTCTGGGGCCTCCAAGCAGCGAGGTCCGCTTCCTAGAGAGGCAGGGAAAGAGTGAAACGGAAGGAGAGCGAGGCAGCCTCTGACCTCACTTCCGGCGGAAGGGAAAAGAGAGAGAGAAAGGGGGCTCCATCTGATGGAGGTTCAGTGAGGAAGAGGCAGAAGAAGGTGAGAAGGGGGTCTTCTGCTCCAAAAACAACCCCTTGGAGCCTCTTTTGGGGGTCTTTGGGCCCCCAGATATTTGGGGAGGGGACTGAGGGGGAGAAGGGGGTCCTTACTTGGGGCTGAGTGGTGGGGGGCTTTCCTGGGGGGGCTGTGATGGGGATCCAGGGGGCAGGAGGGGCAGGAGGGAAAGAGAGGGGGGCAGAGGAGGGGCGATGTGGGGATTTGGAGGCCTCCATGGTCCTAGGAACCGGCCCCCAGAGACCCAAACAAGTGCCTTCCTTCCTTCCTTCCTTCCTTCCTTCCTCCTGCTGGAGGTTGCAGCCCTGGCTTTGCCTGAGGGCCCTGGATGAGCGCAGGGAGGATCCAGGCTCCCTCCTTCCTGGATGACGGTGAAACGGGAGATGTGTCCAAACTGGAGCCATCCTTTGATAGGGAAGATGCCCCACGCAGCCTCTTACGAAGGTCCAAAGCACGCGGCAGAAGGAATCCAGTTTGAGACCGCTTCACCTGCCCTGGCCCAATGCTGGGGGATTCTGGGAACTGTAGTTCATGAGAGATGTATTCTTCTCTCTCAGAGAGCTCTGGGGCCACAATAAACTACATTTCCCAGGATCCCCTAGCACTGAGCCAGGGCAGTTAAAGCCGTCTCAAACTGGATTCTTTCTGCCGTCAGTTTTGGACCTTAGTAAATCTAAATCCCCTTCATTTTTCAAAATGAGTGTAGGCAGATCCTTGCCCAGGAGCTCTGCCTTCCTTTACTGCTTGGTGATCCTGCCCTGTGTGGCTCTCTCTCCTTCGCCAGCAGCTGTTGCAAGGTCTCTAGTTCCTTTTCCCC
This sequence comes from Sceloporus undulatus, assembly GCF_019175285.1. Lineage (NCBI taxonomy): Eukaryota > Metazoa > Chordata > Lepidosauria > Squamata > Phrynosomatidae > Sceloporus > Sceloporus undulatus. Next base: position 1,178 of record NW_024806093.1, read on the forward strand.
CAGAAGACTTTTTATCCCAAACTGACAACGTGTTCATTTAAAATGAAACAGCAAACCTTGTATAAATAAAGAAAAACATTTTGAACCTTCTAGAGACCAAACTCTATCTAGGGACATTTTCATAAATTTCCCCTGATCAAGGTCCCTAGTTGCAACCGAAGCCTCAAAACAAATGGGAGGATGGGGAATCAGCATAAAAAACAAAGCGCATGTTTAGTCTGCTCTAGCTGTCCATAATGTCAGAGAGACACAACACAGTCCTTCCTATAAAGAGAACAAGACCAAGAACCGCAGTGATCTGTTACTGTAGATAGTCTTGCCTTCCTTTTATATAGTTTTTAAAAATGTTAGGGAATTAAATAAATGAACACTGTGTCTTTATTCATAATTCTATAAAAAAGATACAGTCAGCCCTTAGTATCCGCGGGGGCTTCATTCCAGACTCACCCACTCCCCGCAGATGAGAAAACCATGGGACTTCATGTCTCATGGTTTTCAATGGCAATGCGTGCATGGGCAGCAGTGAGGCTTGCTGTCTGCAGATGCTTAAATCCGCAGATGGCAATCCCACAGTTGAGGAGGGTGGGCTGTGTTCAATCTTTTGCTCCCCCAGCTTCCTCCATTTTTCCAGGAATAAAAACCTTTGGGGAAAAAACTTTTAAAAAGTGTATTCCCTCCTTAAGTATATCCAGTCTCCTACCATCCCTATCCCCCAGACCTTCACATTGCTAGTTACGAAGCATTCCCAGAAACATCCCTTTGTATGTGTCCACCATGTGTGCAAGCTGGGCACAGGAAAAGGCCGACTCAGTGGCAAAGTTCACATTTGAGTCCAGAGGGTTCTGGGTACATTTCCTTGGAAGAAAAGAGGTCCTTACCTGAAACTCCAGAGAGCTACTGCCGGTCAGTTACTGTTGAACTATATGGGACCAATGGTTTGGCCTGGAGTAAATCAGCTATGTTGCTGGCCAGGTCCAATGGTCCAGAAGGGAATACATCCCATTTCCCAGAAGGATTTCAGGAGATGCCAGTAATAGGAGAAAACAAAAAGGGGACATTTTTAATCCAAAAATATAGTGTAGAAAAGTTTAAAAATAATAATAATGTGACACTTCTGCTGACTAAAACCTACTTGTTTCACCCACAGATGTTCCACCAGTAGAAGAGAGAACCCCCGCCCGGCCCCCTCAGTGGAGATGGAAACCCATCAAGAAATGCCTCTGTGCTCCATTTCCTCAGCTCCATGCCCCAAGGAGGCACCACCTGTCCTAGAAAAGCAGCCACCAGCCCAGGTATCTCCTGAACATGAGAACTCCGAAGACACTCCATTCCTCCACCTTGCCAAGAAACAGGGGATAACAGCTATTTGTGGGGAGGGGACCCTCCAAGAGCGGGACAAATTTGTCCTATGTGTGGAGGATGCCCAGGTGTGTAGAGAGGTGTATTAAACAGAGAGTCTGTGATCATCTAGAAGGCAATTCCATAATCACAAAAAGTCAACATGGGTTTCAGAGTATAGTATAGTATAGTATAGTGTCTAGATCAAGGGAAGTAATAGTGGCACTCTGTTCTGCTCTGGTCAGGCCCACCTGGAATATTGTGTCCAGTTCTGGGCACCACAATTCAAAAAGGATGTTGAGAAACTGGAGCGTGTCCAAAGGAGGGCAACTAAAATGGTGAAGGGTCTGGAAACCATGCTCTATGAGGTAAGACTCAGGGAGCTGGGGATGTTTAGCCTGGAGAAGAGAAGGTTAAGAGGTGATATGATAGCCCTGTTTAAATATTTGAAGGAATGTCATATTGAGGAGGGAGCCAGCTTTTTTCTGCTGCTTCAGAGACTAGGACTCAGAACAATGGCTGCTCAATTGTGGAACACTCCTCTTCAGAGTGTAGTGGAAACTCCTTCCTTGGATGTCTTTAAACAGAAGCTGGATGGTCATCTGTTGGGGATGCTTTGATTGTGATTTCCCACATGGCAGGGGGATGGACTGGATGGCCCTTGTGGTCTCTTCCAATTCTATGATTCTCCTTTTCGGAAATCTTCCAGGACAGGGGGCAGTGGAGGTCCAGAGTAGCTGGGAGTGTCTCATGCAGCAAAAATAACATCCAAGAGCTTGATGGCACCGAAGACTAGCAAGAGTTACTTGGCAGAACTGTCTGGGCTCTAGTCCACTTTCTCAGATGAATGGATGGGGAGTCACTTTGTACACATGTCTGAGGGGGTGGATTACAGTCATGGAAGCTCATGTCAAATAAAACTAGGTAAGTCTCCACGGTGACCCTAGACTCTTATAAGATATTATTTCTTATTTCATTGTCTGAATTTTTTCCCATGGGCAAGGTTTTGGCTTGATATGTGCTTTAAAAATACATCATTGCACTTATAATTGAAATCTGACATGGAAACTTTCAGAAGTGCCCTTTCCAGAGAACTAGTCAAATCCATACCCACCCAGTGCTATTACTGGTATTCAAGATCTTTGTTAAAATCTTTTGCCTTAATGGCATACCTTCTTGTACTTAGGAATCAATGGGAAAACCATCTTCTAAAAGACCAAGAGGAAGACCGAAAGGAAGCACAAACAAGAGTCCTTCTCAAGCGGCTCAAAAGGTGAGGTTATGCCAAAGTAAAAGATTTGCTTGGATTATTATCCATTCATTTTTTAGTAATCACAGATTTCATATATATGCAGAGTTTGTGCTGTTTTAATATTGTTTCATGTTGGAATGTTGTAGGAGAATTCTGTATTTTAGGGACAGTTTTCCTAGAATCATAGAATCATAGAGTTGGAAGAGACCGCAAGGGCCATCCAGTCCAATCCCCTGCCATGCAGGAAATCCAAATCAAAGCATCCCCGACAGATGGCCATCCAGCCTCTGCTTGAAGACCTCCAAGGAGGGAGACTCCACTACACTCCTAGGAAGGAGTGTGTTCCACAGCCCTTACTGTCTTAAGCTTTAAGAAAGGAAGAACTTCTGGAAATGGAACAATGGAAATAAGCAAG
>NW_024806094.1:0-4182 GCF_019175285.1 Sceloporus undulatus
ATGAAAAGACTTTGTCGAGGGAGTTTCTAGTCCTTCTGAATTTATGACCTGGTCTGGATTAAGGCTGTTGCTAGTAAAGCATCTTTGGACAAAACTAAAAAAATGAGGACACATGCATCATATAAAAGGATTTGAAAGGCCTTAGCTCCACCTCACAAAATTGTCAGGCTTAAACATTTCACTGTTCTCAAAACTGCTGGTTCTTCTTTGGCTCTTTTTCTTTCTTTCCCAGGGAAGCTTTGCTTAGTGGTCCTAATTGCCAGAGCGATTTATAACGATGACCTTCAGAATTTTTCAGTAGCCGAAAAGAAAAAAACCACTCCCATATATTCCTTTACCAAGCATTCAGTGAGCCCAGTTAATACATGCCCCCTCTCTGAAGCTGTCTTAGACTATGTAGTTAACATAGGGGCTGTATATTCGGGCCCTATCAGGCGCCGTCGTTACGCACGAGGGGCAGTGCTTCCTCGCACGTAACAAGCCTTTCCCCTCGCATGTAACGAGGACGTAAAAATGGCAGTGCCCTATACACATGGGCACCGCCATTTTGATGTGATGGACACCTAGCATCCGCACGTTTCGGCGCCTTCATGATGCCGCAAGTGCGCCATTGGCACCTTGCGGTGTCATAATGGCGCCAGAGAAAGAAGCCGCTTTTTGTGGCTTCTTTTTGTCGCGTGAGAGAGCTGCATGGTTTGTCTGCTGCGGCTCCCTCGCGCAACAGACGAAGGCAGCGGGAGACCGCCCTTTTGGGTGGTCTGTATCCCGCTATAGTTAACATACATAAAAGCATCGCTGTGACACAACCTCCTTTCTAAGCCTTGAGGTTACCTTTTACCTCTCACTTATAGAAGGCCTCTCATCAATGATATCTTCCCAGAATCTACCCTTTGCACACTTCCCCTAAATGTATAAGGGCTAGTCCCAAGTGTCTTCCTCTTTCAATCTTAATATCTTAGGTAGTGTGTTTGTCTGTGCCTACATGGTTTAGGATTCACTTAGGCAGAGGCTTCTGTTGTAACAAACAAACACTGACTTTATTGAATAACATTTACCAAGAATGTAGCTTAGGAAAAATAATTCAAATGTGGTATGGTTACATTAATATAACAGTTGCAGGCATTTCACAATTTCCACAGTTTCCTCTTTACAATCTTCAATACTTTCTCTCCCAGTCTCTGATTATATTTAGAGCCTTTCTCATATTGTGTCCAGTTCTGGGCACCAAAATTCAAAAGGATGTGGAGAAACTGGAGCATGTCCAAAGGAGGGTGACTAAAATGGTGAAGGGTCTGGAAACAATGCCCTATGAGGAATGACTTAGGGAGCTGGGGATGTTTAATCTGGAGAAGAGAAGGTTAAGAGGTGATATGAAAGCCCTCCCTCCATGATAAATACCATCCTTCAGCCTGAGAGGGAGTGAACAGGCAGGCCTAGCTCCACCAGGGCTAGCATGAAGAAGAAGAGCCATCCCTCCATGATAACTGTCATCCTTCGGCCTGCGACGAAGTGAACAGGAAGGCCAGCTCCACCAGGGCTAGCTTGAAGAAAGAGAGCCCTCCCCCCATGATAACTGTCATCCTTCAGCCTGTGAGGGGGTGAACAGGCAGGCGCAGCTCCACCAGGACTAGCCTGAAGAAAGAGACCCCTCCCACCATGATAACTGTCATCCTTCGGCCTGTGAGGGAGTGAACAGGCAGGCCCAATTCCATCAGGGCTAGCCTGAAGATAGAGAACCCTCCCTCCATGATGTCATCCTTCGGCCTGCAAAGGAGTGAACAGGCAGGCCCAGCTCCATCAGGGCTAGCCTGAAGAAGAAGAGCCCTCCCTCCAGTCTGCCTTGGTCCAGGCCTCAGAGGGAGAGAATAACCACTGGATCTCATCCCCTTTCCCACCACCATTCCCTTCTCCTTTTGTGTCGTGTCTTTTAGATTGTATGCCTGAGGGCAGGGAACTATCTAATTAAAATAATAATTGTAAGCCACTCTGATAGCTTTTAGCTCTGAAGGGTGGGGTATAAATACCATAAATAAATAAAAATAAATAAATTAAATATGATAGCCCTGTTTAAATATTTGAAGGGATGTCAAATTGAGGAGGGAGAAAGCTTTTTTTCTGCTGCTTTAGAGAACATGACCCAGAACAATGGAACAGGACCCAGAACTGGAAAATAGAATCCACCTCAACATTAGGAGAAACGTCCTGACAGTAAGAGCTGTGGAACACACTCCCTCTGAGTGTAGTGGAGTCTCCTTCCTTAGAAGGTCTTTAAACAGAGGCTGGATGGCCATCTGTCAGGGATGCTTTGATTGTGATTTCATGCATGGCAGGGGGTTGGACTGGATGGCCCTTGTGGATTCTTCCAGCTCTATGATTCTATACCTATTTGGAGTACTGAGAAAGATAAAAATTGGAAATAAATTTATTAGTATGCTAGAAAATCTATACACAAACTTAGAGGCCTTAGTGACAGTCAATGGTGGTCTCTTCCAACTCTGCGATTCTATGAATCTATAATTCTTTCTCAAGTTTCTCTCCTGGCTTGTCAGAATACCTCTCTGTCTTTCTCTAGGGCAGTCAGATTCCCTATCTAACCCTCTCCCTAGAACTCTCACTCAAGAACCTCTCGTGAACTCAAACCTTCTTTCAACTCAATTCCTTTCAACTCTCTTAAACTCCCCCTCAACTGCAATTCAACTCTTGCCTTTTATATCTACTCTTTCCCCTGCACCCAGTGTTGCCAATCACCCTCGAGGGGAATTCCCTGATTGGCTTCCCGGAATTCCCCCAAATTTCCCAAGACTGGGGGCGGGACTTCTGGCTCAGGGATGGGACTTCCGGAGATCAGGGGGCACAAGGCACTATGGGAAGGCTAAAGGGGGTGGGACTTCCATGATGGGAGGTATGTCAGGAGGTTTTTTGGGGGTGGGAAGGCTGAATTTCCCAGAATCTTCCCAGAAATTTAGCAATCCCGGAAATGACACAGAAAAACTTTAAAATTCCTAATTTCCGGGAAAAATCATGGAAATTGGCAACACTGCCTGCAGCCTCTCCCTCACAATCAGCCCAAACTCTGATTGGCAGTCAGGAAACCAAGTCTGCTCAGTGTCTTTGTCACAACTGTACAATTTGCTATCTGTATAACTATTAATCTAGCCAACAACCTATGATACCTATTTCTTAAGTCTGTACAACCATTTTGTATTTCTTTCTCCTAAGATAACACAAACAATTTCAAACCCCATAGCAACTAGTAAGAACAATATATTTCATCATCATAAATCTATAGCAATGTATAACACTATATATCAAATATATATCAGTTAGCATACATCTTGTATTACATACAGATCAGTTAATACACCTGAGATAAACCCTCCATTATTTTCTTGTCATCCCACAGCATATTTATATAAAGCAAAACCTCCAAGCCATACTTTTCAATTGACTCCATACATATAATATCATATATCACAGTTGGATCAAACACAAGCTACATAACAGGATTCCCTAGCACAATATCATGGCAGGATTGTCCCAGTCCTGATACTAACTGAGGTGTGAACAAGATGCAGAGTCCAGAAGCAACCTGTTGTTAACCAGTAGTCAAAAACCACCAACAGGAGCAAGAGATAGCCTGTGCCAAACATCCAGGGCCAAGAAAGTCACAAATGAGAGTCGGGATTCCAGGGACTAGCTGTGGCTGAGTGGTTAAGCAGTCCAGTAACTTAAAAAGCCAAGCATTCAAAGTACTGAGATTGTTTGCAGCGAGGTAGCTGGTGTTCATAACTGCCTTTTATAGGCAGTACATTCAGTCAACGTTTACATCTCATGCTCACATCTCAGGCTGTATAGTATTCTACAGCTGTGATACTCTTGGCACCTTGATTTCAGCCTCTCACTTGATCTGCAGGGAATCTCCTGATCCAGATAATGGCTCCACCTTTTTCTAGGACTGAGAAACCTTTCTTCCAGCTCTTCATTGTGCTCTTAACCCAACTCGGACTTGGTTGTCTGTCTTGCATTTGCTGTGACTCCTCCACTGGTAAGTCTGGTTCTCCAACATTGAAGAACTCTCAAGAGCATGGCAGTGGGCGGCAGTTGGGAGCAAAGGACATCCTGGGGTCTTCCCTTGTTCTAGGGTGATAGCATGGTTTCCCCACTCTACATCTCCTGCCACCT
>NW_024806095.1:0-4181 GCF_019175285.1 Sceloporus undulatus
CTTCTACTATCTTGTCCACACACACACACACACACACACACACACACCCATATGTTTGAATTATGCTGCAATGTACCAAGATCTAAGAGAGCAGGTCAAGGCGAGAGCTAGGAATATTACAATTAGAAAGCACCAATCAATTCCATGGATGGGAACAACAAGGTCCAAGGCCTTTTTCGTAATTACACACGAAAACCAATTGATGGACTAACTTTTCAGATCTAGAGCCATTTAAAGCTATTTGGTTTCATCTCCAGCAGATAATTGCTTTTACGCACAAATTAAAGGAAATAGGAGAACCACCTAGATTATTATTCATGGTATTTATATCCTGCCCTTCAGCCCTAAAGGCTATCAGAACCACTTAGATCACTTACCTTTTTGGAGGCACAATGTGTTCTCCCATCCCATAGCACCAAAGGACTAACATCTTTAATCTACAACTGTTTGATTGACCACTTTTGCCAAAACATTCATGGCATAGAACTAACCTGGGAAACGGATTTGAATTTTTCAATTCCCATTTCAAAATGGACTACAGTTTGGTCTTCCATTCCTTTTAAATCCAGATCAGCACTGATTACAGAAAACACCTTGAAAATTATACACAAGTGGTATTTGATGCCATTGAAGCTAGCCAGAATGATTAAAAATGTTTCCTCGAAATGTTGGCATGCTTGTAATGATAATGGCACATTTCTACACATGTGGCTAGATCTCCCCAAAACACATTTTGACAATTGGTACTTGAACAAATTTCATTGATTATCAACCAAGAAGTAAAGTTATGTCCAGAAATGGTTTTGTTAAAGATATATGTGGACACGGTCTCAAATTTGAAACATAAAAACCTCATAGATTTTTTCAATACACCAGCCCAGATGCTGGAAAACAGGGGAGGTATCTTTAGATAGGTGGTGGGAAAAAATATGGGACCTATGGTTACTTGAAAAACTGTCTGACAGAATGACAAGTTATGCAGGACAACCAAAATCAGAAACTTTCATAGACAAATGGTTCCCACTCATGGACTTTGTAAACAAAGACAGAAACAAGAAAAGACAACCTCTATCTCATCTGAAACTTTGATCAGACATTCTGGATTAGATTTACACAAAGGCAGCACTGGACTTTAAAATGACCACTTACATTGAACCGCGCCTAAGAAGGAGACCTGCAACATAATTCAAAGTTGTGAGATGAATTGTTTTAGTTTGCTTTATTGTTGTGACATGTTTTGTACACAGTGTGTGTGTGTGTGTGTGTGTGTGTATGTATGTATATATATATATATATATATCAAAATGACAAAAAATGTAAATTAATGCCCCTCAGTCAGGCTCAGAATGGAGGGCGTTCAAGAAAAATGTGGGATGTGACAAAATAAAAGTTAAAACCCCTCCAAAAAAAAAAAAAAAGGAAAGGAAAAGAAAAGAAAAGAAAAGAAAAAGAAAGCACCAATCTCAGTTGTTTTCATCAATGCTATAGGAAATTCAAACACACAAACTCACTGGGTCTTCTCTCAAGTAAGTGTGGATACCATATATTTATTTGACCATGGAGATTAGTGCATTGGCTTTAAATTGCCTATTTCCCAATTGGACAAAGTTGCATTTAATTTTCAAAATAGGTGTTATCACATTCAGCAGTGGCCAGGTGAATGCATCCCGTATACAGCCCGGATGCAAGTCGGATTTATCCTACGGCTTTTCAAGAACAGGATTTTCCCATTTTCTCCTATAATACATAGGTGCGTTACAGACTGCCGCTTTGCGGCAGTCTGCCGGCACTGCTGTTTGCTCTGCGAGGGAGCCGCAGCAGCCAAACCGCGCGACTCCCTTGCAGAGCAAAAAAGAAGCTCCAAAATGGAGCTTCTTCCTGCGGTGCAGTTATGATGCCGCGAGGCGCCAATGGCGCACTCGCGTCGTCATAAGCGCCGCGCAATGTGTGGATGCACAACATCTGCTATGTCAATATGGCGGCGGCTGTGTGGAACGGCCGCCGCCATTTTGTACGTATTCACTACGTACTAGGGTTAGGGGGTTGCGGAAGCACCGCCCCTTCCTAACCCTAATACGTAGTGAATACGTACAAAATGGCGGTTTGTAACCCGCCATAATCTCCTATAATACATCTTTCTTCCCTGGACTAAGATTTAAGGTATCTCACAACAAACTTAAAGCAAACACAGATAATACAAGTCAAAAACAGGTACAAATATAAACAGAGAAAACGATATAATGCTGTAATAAAATTAACTTACATTGTAATGTTAAAATGCTGTTGAACTTTTTGAAAAAATAAAAGCACCTTAAAAATAGTAGCACAAAGCAATACTATATGACAATCTCTGTGCACAGCAGCCATCAATTGACAAAATCTCACCTGAATAAAAAGGTTTTTCCTTGCTGGTGGAAAGAAAGCAGGAACTCACCTTTCTAAATTAATTGTATCTGCCCTCCTCATCCCTATGTCTTAAGATTTTGGTCCTGAAATAATCCTGACCTGGCAAACCTAAATTGTCTTCTCATACTTCAGCACAAATGAGTTGAACAGGCCCTCCTTAACATCCCTCTCTGATTCACCTGCCTTCCCCACAAAACCTACATTTCCATCCAATTTACTGGTTCATTAAAGGAAAATATTATTATTATAAGCACTTAAATGGATGGATGTACTAGTTGTGTGTAAACCAAAGACACCAATTCCCTTGCCACCACTCATGAGTAGGAAATACTAATTTTTAATTGTCATCTTTTAAATAAGTAAGTCATCTTGAGACCCAGTTTTCGAGAGTCAGCATGAAGTGATCTGGGTGCTGGACTATGACTCTGGAGACCAAGGTTTGAATCTCAGCTCAACTATGTCAACTCACTGACTGACCTTGGGCAAGTTGCACTCTCTCATCGTCAGAGAATGGCAATGGCAAATCCCCTCTAAGGAAGCTTGCCAATAAACCCCATGATAGTTTATCTTAGGATCACCATAAGTCAAAAATAACTTGAAAGCACACACAAAAAAACCCTAAGATATAAAAAGGACGATGGTGATGATGATGATAACAACTAGCATTAATTAACATTATTATTCACCCTCCATATTGTTTGAAATTCTGGAAGCCACAGCCAGCATATCTAGACTATCTAGAAGTGACTGTCAGTGCTATACATCAGTTGGTACAGTACTGTGGGAGTTGTAGGCCAAAATATCAATGGCCCAATACAGACACTTTGTGCCGGCCTGGAGCCAAAATTAGGGAGTGTTCGCACACTCCCAAGCCCTATTGTGCATTGCGGGTGCCATCTGGCACGCCGCCATATACAAGGTGTATGCCATGCTGACATACCTCATGCACCGCGTCCAAATGCAGCGGCGCACAAGGGAAATCATAGCACCACTTCAGGGTGCTTATGACGCCTCTGTAGTGGTGGAAAAAGAGACGCATTTTGCAGCTCCTTTTTCGAGTGTATCATTGCCGCGACATGCATTGCTGCAGCAACAATATGGGGCAGAAAGGGGCAGCCTCTGTACAGCCCCTAAAAGCGCAAACATTTGTCATAACCATTTTTTAAAAAAGAGTGGCTGATGTGTGTGTCAACAAGGCAATAGCTTTTAGGAGTTGTTTTTTTTTTTAAGTGACTATAATAAATGCCTATTAAACACTTCCCCCACCTCGGCCATCTATGGTTCAGTTCTATCATGATTGAGCCACAATCCCCACAAAAAGCCAACAGTAGAACTTTCTCTGCAGAGGTCTCTATCCTTTTAGCCTAAGCTTGTACATGTTGTGATTACCCAGAAACAAGTGCTGTTTCAGTCTTGGAATATATTTAAAAATAGGCTCAAATACATCATTTTCCTTGTTTATGGAATCTGAAAAAATGCCACTGACAGAAAGAAAATGTTCTTTTTGCAGAGGAGCTTAGGCATCTCTTTGTTTGCCAGGGGGCAAAAAATGAAGTGAATTTTCTCTGCGTGAACCAATAACCTCCATGTTATGGCCAAGGTCAGTGAGTCCAACAGGAGAATGGATTTGCTTAGTTAGTGCTGGTCATGCAGTTTTCAGTTGCTTGCATGGACCGATTTCCTGATGTCTCCAGTTTTTCTCTTCCAAGTTGTCAACATTTTGTTTGGGGGAAGAAGGCAAAGTGGCTGTCCACAAAATATGCTTGTTTTGATCA
>NW_024806096.1:0-4181 GCF_019175285.1 Sceloporus undulatus
AATCAGCCCAGTTCCTTCCAGGTCTTTTATGCCAGTATGAATGAGGCCTATGTCTACTTTCTCAGAGGCATGAACTCTAAGATCCATTCCAGGGATATCAGAAAAAGCATCCCCCAGAACCATATTTCAGATTCAAATTCTGTCTTCCCAAACATGCCAGAGAGAATGGTGTGACAGATAAAAGGGCCTCTCTGGATGATCTCAACACTCTAGTGGACTCATAAAGGGAGATACAGGTCCAAAACACACTGCAGAAATAAGTCAGTTCGAGATTGCTTTAACTACCTTGGCTAAGTGCTACGGAATCCTGGGAATTGTAGTTTATTATGGCACCAGAGCTTTCTGACAGGGAAGACTATAAATGTATTACAAAACTACTTTTCCCAGGATTCCCTAGCAAGGAGCCAGAGCAGTTAAAGCGGTCTCAAACTGGATTATTTCTGCAATGTCTTTTGGACCACAGTCCTTGAAACAACCTGGAACCAAGCCATACAGGGCTTCATAAGTCAAAACCAGCACTTTGGATTGTGACCAGAAACAGACTGGCAGCCAATGGAGCCGTTGCAATAAAGGAGTTGTATGCTCCCTGTAGCAAGCAGCAGTTGTCAACTTGGCTGCAACTCTTTCAGCCAGCTGAAGTTTCTGAGCACCTTTCAAAGGCAGCCCCATGCAGACCACATAATAGTAATACAAATGGGATGCAACCAAGGCATGTACCATATTTATTAAATAATTAAATACATAAATAATAGAATCATAGAATTGTAGGGTTGGAAGAGATCCCAAGGGCCATCCAGTCCAACTCCATTCTGCCATGCAGGAACTCTCAATCAAAGCATCCCTGACAGATGGCCATCCAGCCTCTGTTTAAAGACCTCCAAAGAAGGAGACTCCACCACTTTCTGAGAGAGTGTCTTCCACTGTCAAACAGCTCTAACTGTCAGCATGACTGCCCCGAACGCTGTTACCTTCTCACTGAGAAGTGGTACCTATGTATCTACTTGCATTTGCATGCTTTCAAACTGCTAGGTTGGCGGAAGCTGATACTAGTGGCAGGAGCTCACCCCATCATGCAGGACTCAGGTCTCGAACTGCCAACCTTCTGATCTTCCGATCATCAGAACTGGCGTCTTAACCACTAAGCCTGATAAACATAACCAACTCCCTAATTCTCTCCTCATAGGGCTTCATGGTTTCCAGACCCTTCACCATTTTGGTTGCCCTCCTTTGGACACACTCCAGCCTCTCAACATCTTTTTTGAACTGTGGCGCCCAGAACTGAACATAATATAAATAAAAATGATTTGGCAAGTTATAAGTGACCAGTGATCAGTTGACATATAACTGATTTATCTGTACAAATCCTCATCAAGACTAAAAAGAAAGAAAGAAAAGTAACTAGTCCCAATAGATCTAGGATATTCTGTCTACCAAGAGTTGGGCTGTGCGTTCCACCTGAAGAAAATTCAGTAACAACCGTGAATTTGCTCTCTGGGCTTTGTTCCTGCCAAGGCTGCTTACCAGCATGAGGGTCCGGAGAGACTCCACATAGGACTGCTCAGTATCCAAGAGAGTCATGATGACATGTTTCCGCATATCCTGCAAAAAATAAGAGAAAGAAAGGTATTTGAGAAACAATGTTTTACAAAGAGAGGGGTGAAAAGCTGGTGTATATGTGTGTAAATCACTCCTAAGAGTCACCTTTGGCTGAAAACATGGCAGGAACAAGGAATGCATCAAGCTGAACTGGCAGTCCTGAAGCTTGATTCTTTTTTCCAACCATGAATCATTCCACTACATGCTCAAATGCGCATTTGCTGTTTGGCAAATTTAATGTGCATAGTTGTCTTCTTCACAGGGCTGTGAAACACTAAACTTAACTATGGCTTTTTTAAATGTAAGAATTTGCAACCAAAGTAGTATCATGTGAATTAATTTAGGATGGGGTGGAAAGCCAGTTCTGGTCAAATGTAAAGGGATGTAAAATATACAAGTTTATCACAACCAACAAAGTAAATGTCTTCCTGGGCATGAACCCATCATGGGGTTTGCTTAGTGAGAATTGTTCAGAGGGAATCTTGCCTTTGCCTTCCTCTGAGGCTGAGAGAGTGTGACTTGCCCAAGGTCACCCAGTGGGTTTCCATGGCTGAGTGGGAGTTCAAACACTGGTCTCAAGAGCTGTAGTCTAAAACTCAAACCACTACACCATGCTGGTTGTGAGCTTTTCCTCAGTTACATTTTTCTTCTGGTACTGGTTGCTCTGCTGCACTTGAGAGAAAGAATAACCATACTCATCATTATTGGACTATGACTCTGGAGAACAAGGTTTGATTCCCAGTTTGGGTAACCTTGGGCCAGTCACACTCTCTCAGCCTCAGGGGAAGGCAGTGGCAAACCTCCTTCAGACAAATCTTGACAAGAAAAGCCCATGATAGGTTTGCCTTGGGGTTATACTCTAAGTCAGAAATGACTTGAAGGCACTCATCATCATCACCATCATCATGACTTAATCTAATATTAGAATACATATAGAGCTGCCCAGAGAGATGGGGAGCATCAAAAATACACACCACTCAATAGACTCATCTTGTCATCTGATTGTATCAATGAATGCTCAGTTCATACTGGTACCTGAAACATGTCTCCCTCACACTCTTCTCTTTTAGATTAGTTTAGAAAGGATCAGATCATTGCTATCCAAGAATGTACAGTCCACCCTCTGTAACCACAGATTCTGCACCTAGTGATTCAACCATCCACTGCTTGCAAATATATGTATGCATATATGTATGTGTATGTGTGTGTATATCTTGACAAAGCAAAGCTTGAGTTTATCATTTTATCTAAGGGACACAATTTTACTATGTCATTATATATAAAGGGACTTTGAGCAGCCACAAGTTTGGTATCCACAGGGAGTCCTGGTACCAAACCCCAGTGGATACCAAGGACCTATTATATTTCCTTAATAAATATTCCCTCTATGGGGAATGCTAAACCTATTTTTCTGCCTGCAATTTTGTTCTTTCAAACTCACCATCCTAAGATGGGCCCCTCCACTCTGAATGGATAAAGGCTCTAGCAGGCCTTTCATGCCAGTAATAATCTCTCAAGTTCCTTCCTTTCTAACACATCCATCCATCCACTCATCCATCATCTTATTCCTTTCTTTTCCACCTCCTCCTTGTTCCGTTTCTGCTTTGGTTTCTTTTCCCAAAGACGCCATGCTCTAATCAAATCTAATTCTCTGCAAAATCAAAACATGCAACTGCAGTCCATTTACAGGGCAAGAGGAGGGCCATGAAATCAAGATGTCGCCAGACAGGCTCTAAGAATAAACCTTTGAGAAACCAGATCAGATCTTGGGTCAGTTCCTGAAGCATAGCTCCCATGGCTCCGGTGCCTTTGTCTTGTCATTCTTGTCCCACTGAGACCCAAACAAAGCTGGTGCAAAGGAGGTTTTGAACATTACACTGAGTACGCTGGTACTATGGGGTTGTCCTCTTGCTTTGGGGATCATGAAAAACTATGGGTGGCCCTTAAAGAAATGGGAGTGCCACTACATTTGATAGTCTTGATGAGAAATCTTAGGACAAGAGGCCACTGTCAGAACAGATAATGGAGAAACAGAATGGTTCCCAACTGGCAAAGGGACCAGGCAAGGATGCCTCCTTTCACCCTATTTGTTTAACTTATAGGCAAAAAATATCATATGAAGAGCAGGCTTAGGCTCAGAAAAAGAAGGAGTAAAGATGGAAGGAAAGAACAACAACAATCTAAAATAAGCTGATAGATATTTTTTAAAACAATCAAAGGCGGGTTATAGACCGCCGCTTTGAGGCGGTCTCCCGCCGGCGCCATTTGCTCTGTGAGGGAGCCGCAGCAGCCACACCGCACGGCTCCTGCGCGGAGCAAAAAAGAAGCTCCATTTTGGAGCTTCTTTTTGCGGCGCCTCTATGACGACGCGAGGCGCCTGGGGCAGACTCACGACGTCCGGACGCACAGCGTCCGATACGTAAAGATGGCAGCGCCCGTATGAACAGGGCACCGCCATCTTGTACGTATTCTATATGTACTAGGGTTAGGGGGGTGCGGAAGCACCGCCCCTTCCTAACCCTAGTACGTATAGAATATGTACTAAATGGCGGTGTGTAACCCGCCAAAGATAAGCAGATGACACC
>NW_024806097.1:0-4181 GCF_019175285.1 Sceloporus undulatus
TCTCTTGGATCCCTCTCCAAAATCTCAGGGCCCCACAGAGACTCCAAAGAGAGGTGAGGACTAGACACACAAAGAGACACACTTCCTTTCTTTTGGCCCAAGGAGCCAGGCCTCCTTCTCTCTCTGGAGCCTCAGGGAGAGAAGCAATACCTCTGTTCAACTGGGGCCTCAGAGAAGGTTCTGAAACATTCTCCATAGTCACAAACAGCACAAAATGGCCCCCAGAAAACAAAATGGCTGCCTCTGTCTGAGAGCTTGGCAGTTGGCAGTTTGAGGCCTTCAGAGGAGAGAGAGAGAGACTGAGAAGAAAAGTGGAAGGGGGTCCTGGAGGGAGGGGGCCTTGGGAGATATTGTCAGAACCTGTTACTGAGATCAGTTATAATGCTGTATACAGTGGTACCCCGGGATACGAAATGACCGCGTTACGAAATTTCCGGGATACGAAAAAATTAGATTGGAAAAAACTGTTCCGGGTTACGATATTTTTTTCGGGTTACGAATTTTTTTTCAGCGCGAAATTCAAATGCGAAGCGCGGCTAGCGGCTTTCCAGCCGCTAGCCGCGCTTCGGAAAAGCCTTTTCGGGTTGCGAAATTTATCGGGTTACGAATGCAGCGGCGGAACGAATTAATTTCGTAACCCGAGGTACCACTGTATATTCAGTTCCTATATAAGCACTTCATGTATGTCTTGAGATATCTGATCTTTATTGTTCTGTTAGCTAAGATGTTGGGGGTGGGGGATGGAGAGTATATGGGTAGAATATTAAAGTGGTGTTAGTTTCTAAGTGGGGCCCTATTAACTGCTTTGAAGTGTTGTTTTAGACAACTAGCTGGCAATGTTGCAAATGTCTTGAGTGAGGCTAGGTTGTGATGGGGACCTGGCTAAGTGTGTTTGGGGTGGGGAACTAGCAGGGGGAGAAAGGAGGGGGCGTTTTTGTATGTACAACGCTGTGTAAATATACAGCGCTTTATAAATAAAGGTTAATAATAATAATAATAATATTTTTAAAAGTGTACATTTTTCTCTGAAGCCTCAGACTCTGCAAAGAAGTGTTACAGATCACTCCTGCAATGCTCTTACAATAGACTTTCTACTTTTGGTATATGTTTGGATGTGGAACATTGATCAGAGGATTCCAAACCTCACAGATATAGAGCCTTCCTGAGATATTCGGTGTTCGCTTCCTATCAAAGGGGTTTTGGGCCTCATAAAGGATTTGGGTCAAAAGAGGAGGAGTCTCTAATAGGAGGGCCACTAAGATGACGATTGTCCCCAAACTACGCCAAAAGTAGCTCCTTTGGGAGGTTTTAAAATCAAGTGAACGTACATGAACTGAAAAGATATAACCTTATAACTGATCTTAATAACAGGTTCTGACACCTAGTGAGACATCAGAGAGGAGGAGTAGCCTTTCCTCTTGCCAATGGGATTTAGAGTGTATTCCTGGACTGTATCTCCCAGCATCCACAGGGCCAGAGAGAGGAGGGTCCTGCCCTGCATAGGGCTGCCATTTCATGGGTCTTAGGCTTTGGGGATGTGCTCCTTTGGCCAGTGTCCGTGTGGCTGGGGCTCCAGGGTCCCTCAGTCCCTCCTGCCTTCTTCCATATTAACTGCAGGAAGAGCATGTGAGGGTGGGGCAGGGGGAGGGGCCTTCCAGCTCCTCTGCCCCCATTGGCCAGAATGAAGAAGGGGAAGAGCTTCTGCCTCTCTATTTAGCTCTGCACGCCGAAGAGAGAGTGAGAAGGGGACAGAGAGAGACAAGGAGGAAGGAGAGAGACAAAGACAAGGAGGGAAGGAAGGAAGGAGTGAGTGGAGTGGAGTGGAGTGGAGTGGGACAAGGCCTGGAAGAGGTAGGCTTCACTGTTGTGCTGAGGCCTCCAACTGCCAAGCGCTGAGGTGGAGGTGGCCATTTTGTGTCTTGGTGGCCATTTTGTGCTTCTTGTGACTGTGGGGAACAATGTTCCGGAAGCTTCTCTGAGGCCTCAGTTGAACAGAGGCCTTTCTTTCTCTCTGAGGCTCCAGAGTCAGAAGGAGGCCAGGCTCCTTGGGCCAAAAGAAAGGAAGTGTGTCTCTTTTGTGTCTCTTTTCTGAGAGGGTTTTCTTATTACAAATCTCTGCACCTTTTGGGGAAGATGGGTTTTAAAAGGGGTCAGAAATGGGGAGGAGAGTTTTAATACAAGCCTTATTCTTCTTCTTCACAAACATCAGGCTTTGGCTTCTAAGAGGAGGCTTGTCCCCCAAAAAAGGCCAAAAGTGGCTCCTTTGGGAGGTTTTAAAAAGCCTCCCCAGTTTCCTTATTGAGAGATTTTCAGGCAAGAAGGAAGGAGACAGACCAGAATAACTCATATTACCAAAAATGAAACAAATAAACAAACAGAAACAAACAAGAACAACAAAAATAAGGATTAGAGACTAAAACAAATTACTTATTTTTTTAAAGTAAAACCATTATTCGGAGGCTAAAAACAAGACTTGGGTGCTTCTACCCTTTTACAACTGACTCAGGCTGTATCTGCACTGAAGAAATAATCCAGTTTGAAACCGCTTTAACTCTCCTGGCTCCATTTTGTGGCATCCTGAGATTTGTAGTTTGTTGTGGCATGAGAGCTCTCTGGCAGAGAATGTAAAATCCCAGAATTCCATAGCACTGAGTGGTTAAACCGGTGTCAAAGTGCCTTATTTCTATAGTGCGGATGCAGCCTTCTTGGGAAAAGGGCTGATGATGGGGAAAAGCACTGGGGAACTCTGGAGGTTTCAGCAGATGATTTATTTATTTATGATACACTCATTTCAGATCTAGCTACAGGGACATAACCAGGGCCCTCTCCAATCCCCCACCACTCTAAGAAGGCATGGAGTATCTGTTGTGTAGGGGAGCTGGAGTGAATCTAGGCTAGGTCCAGGGGGCTTTGTTTGGTGCAGAGCGAGGAAAGGGATGCCCTCCTCTGCATTGGCCCAAAGGGGGCATCTGTCACCAGCAGGATTCTGTTCTCTGTGTCTGAGTGTTGCAGGTTTTCTTGCCAAGCCAAACCTAACCCAGGTCCCTTTTCTCAGGAACGTCATCTCGGCCTCCTTGTACACGGCTTTGGGCCCTCTCTTGCTGGAAGTGATCAAGTGCAGGGCCACCAGGACCCCCTGCCCACCTGATGGCCGACACAGAGGCCAAGCGGACGGAGTTGGGCTCCAACAGAAAGAGGATGCCAAGGTACAACAACCCTTTGGTGAGTCACTATCCTATTAGCTTCATCTGTGCCACTGCTGGGCCAGTTTGTGAAAGGAAGCAAATAAAATACTGTATGAGTTTGGCAGAGACAGTCCTGGTTAATCCTCTGTCACTCCATTATTTCACATGCTTTTAAAATGTCCTGGTTTTTCTCTCCTCCTCCCATTTCCCCCCTTCTCAGCTCACTTCAGTTCCTGAGTGCAATTGAGTTTGCAGTCTATCAGCTCAAAAGTGGGGAGAGGAGAGGAAAGAAGGAGACAGGATATGGCCCTTCCCAGGAGGCTGAACCAGAAGGAAACTGCTGTGACCTTCCTAGCTTGTGTAATCTTCCTCATAAACAACTTTGGCCATCTTCCCTGCCTTCTGGGTTGCTTGTCCACATGTGTCTTGTTTTTCCCATCAATGAAATGTTGGGGACTATGGGAGAATGTCTCTGGATATAAATTGGGGGTGGGCCTAGTGACCCTTAAGCCCAGAGTGCTCCCCACAACTGCTTTATAAAAATGACATTTGCCTCCAAAATCTGGCAAGAAATGTCTAAATGCACTATAATTCTTTGATGGCTAAATGTACTGTATGTGTTGGGATAGTGAGTATCCTAATCCAGCATCAATATCCCAGCCATGGCCTAAATTATATTGTTGATTATATTGCATATTACAGGGGTAGGCAACCTTTTTGAGTCGGGGGCCAGGTTGCTGTCCCTCAGACAACTGGGGGGCCGAAGCTGGGGCTGGAGCTTCCACCCTCCAGGGGTGGAGCCATATGCCAGGGGTGGAGCTTCCACCTTCTGGGGGTGGAGCCACATGCCAGGGTGGAGCTTCCACCCTCCAGGGGCGGAGCCACACACTGGGGGCGGAGCTTCCACCAAAGCATCATCATCATCATCACCACCACCACTATCATTGTTACAGCAGACCTTTGTTACAGCACTTTGGAAAGTCATACTGTCTCACC
>NW_024806098.1:0-4180 GCF_019175285.1 Sceloporus undulatus
GGGGGGGGGGGGGGGGGGGGAAATAGTAGAAGAGAGACATACCCTCACCCTGCTTGCCTTGCAGAGACGCAGGTGGGACCCGTCCTCCGAAAAGACAGACACCAAGAAGGATGCCACTGCTGCTGCCCCTCCTGCTCCTCTTTCTCCAGCAGAGTAAGTGTCGACCGCCCCCACATTGCCAGGGGTTCTGCCCCCGCCATCTGCCAGGAGGGGGTTCCAGATGAGGCTGACATTGTGGTCCCTCAGTCCAGTTCCATTCATATCATTTGGGGGGTGGGCATACCATTGCCTTCCATTTGTCACTCTCAGCAGTTTCCTCACATCATTTTCTGTCACTTGCTGCTGTTGTTTCCACAAAGGAAGCAGGAAAGGGCCAAAGAGATGCATGATGTTTTTTGATAGGTCTCACTTGTCTCACTTGCGCAATCCTAGAGGATATGCCCAGCTGAATGCTTCTCAGGGCCTCCAAGGCAGAGTCCCTGGCCCCCCACTCCACCTGCCAGACCCCTCCTGGACCAACCGCCCTTTCGCTTCACTCTTCCAACCCAGTTTGGTTTCTCCAACGGTCTCCAATTTCCACCCAGAGAGCCCTTATGGCTACATCGGAAGGAACGTCCTGACCCTTAGCACACAACACACACACACCAATAATTCCCATAGCATCTTCAGAGGGACAACAAGCAAGACTCTCTTACTCAGCATTCTGGCGGAAAATGGAATTGCTGCTTCTCTCAGGCACATGCATAGCACATGGCGGGGGGATGGAGGTGCCCCAGAGGAGGGCTGCGAGATCCAATTTGGGGCCGGGGCAGCAGAGGTCTGGTCCTCTCCAAAGCCCAGTCTGACACTGCCTCTCTTTCTCTCTACCCGCTGCCCAGCCTCACCTTGTGAAGAGCTCACCTGCTTCGCTGACTACCTGCAGATGCTGATGTGCACCTGGGGATGGTCCCTCCGGCCCTCCAGGGACACCTCCTACAACCTCACAGCAAAGTGGTATGTGGAGGGGAGTCACTGGCGGGCCCTCGCTTTAGGCCTGCCGCGATTCCTGAAGGGGCTTCTTGGCAGAAGGACAGTGCTCCTATGAGAAAATAAGAGCTCCTCCAGTCCTTGCCTTGTTTCCGCTCACCCAATGGTTCCCTTGCCCTCCCTCCCTCACCTGGTGCACAGGTGCAGCTGGATAAAACAGGGCTTTTGGCAGGAACCCTTGGGGGCCAATGAGTTCTCTGCCAGCTGGCCAGATCACTGCTGGGGTGGGGTCAGACCCCAGGCTGTTGACACACCAGATCACCACCTCCATCTCTTACCTCCTTCCCCTGCCCACTCTCCTCTACATCTTTGCCCCCATGTGGGGAAAACAGATCTTCACGCACACAGCCAAGGGGCTGCTGGTTAGCCTCACCTGGCCTCACCCCCCCCATCCACCCAACAGATGAAAGAGGTGGATGCAAGTGGTCTCCCCCGAACAAGGTACGTATTTGTGCTGGTCTCCCTGGGAATCCCCTAGTTATCCCATTGCCCCCTCCCTGGCTGGTGCCCCACCTCAACATGGCTCTGCCTAAGGCCTGACCAAGAGCCCCCTTTGTCTTCTGAAGGAACTGTGGGGCAGGGGGCACCTGCCACCTCCTCCCCTCCACCGGCAACACCACTGCAGCACAATTTACCTGTTTAGCGGAACAGAAGCTGTGCTTCGGAGAAAACACCTTTGATGTGACAGCCACAACTTCGGCTGGGAATGGGCCCCCTGGAGTCCCCAAAGGATGCTTGAAAACATTTCTGTTTAAGGAGAACAGTGAGTATTGGGGGGGGGGGGAGACTGGGACTGAAGCATCAAAGCAGGTGAGCCCCCAATTCCATTGAGAGCACCCCTCTGTGCTTGAAGGAAGGAGGGAAGGGGAGAGCTGTGGCCCTAGTGCATGCAGCGAGAGTATCTCAGGGCTGGAGAGGCATCTGCAGAGGAGCAAAGGCAGGTCTGGGGGGCAACTTGACAGACAATGAGGCCTCCTCCCCACCTGCTCCTTTGGCCACACAGGATCGTGACTGGCGCCTGGGGGGGGGCTTCCCCATGGGAAGGAGCCCTGGCATGACCACTACTCCTTCTCTCCCCCCTCCCCAGTTAAACCACAGCCGCCCTTCAACCTGACGGCCCATGCCTCCCCCTCAGGCTACAACATTTCCTGGAAAAACCCCTACCAGCACTGGCGATTCCACCCCCTGAATGGCCAGCTGCACTATGAGCTGCGCTACCGGCGGAGGGGCCACGCCTGGCAGGTATAGAGGCAGCCCAGGGGCCCCAGAGAAGGAAGGGAGAGGAAGGGGGTTCCTGGGCCACAGAGGAGTCAAAGAGCAGGAGGTGGATGGCCTTTGGGATTGAAGGGGCATCGTTTGCTATGCAACCCCCCCCCCAGTGCACATTCCATTCAAAGGGAGGAGACAAAAGTCTTGGGCCTGTCTGCCTCCCCCATTGTGCTGCTCCTTGTCTTTCATGGAGTTTACTCCAATGGGGTAAATTGAGATCCATTTGGCTAGACTAGGGACTTCAGCCCCTCAAACGGTTTGGCCTCGGCTCCTGACCAAGAGGGTCCTCTGCCAGCCAGAAGGGCCCAGAAGGGGTGCTGTGGCTGATTGTCCCATATGCCAGCAGAGAGATGTGACCCAGAGGCATCCCCAAAGAGGTCCCACTCAGGACCTCTGGGGCAGGGGAAGTGCTATCTTTCCCAAAATTCCTTCCCTTCCCTTCCTGCAGGACAAGAACAGGAAGCATCTCTTGCAGGACACAGGGACCTTTTGGCTCCTGCCCAGGGAATTTGAGGGGCCCTCCACAGAGTATGAGGTCCAGGTGCGAGCCCGGCCGAGGTCCCCCTACAAGGGTGCCTGGAGCATGTGGAGCTCTCCGGCCTCCCTCACGACTCTGCCCAAAAGTAAGTCCTGCTCCCTGACCAGCCCTTGGCCTCTCCTGGGGGCCTCCAGGGACCGGCCCTGTAGCTGACCCCCTATGTGGCCCCCCATTCCCTGGCCCCCAGGAGCCTTTGCAATCACTCCCCAGAGGCAGGAAGGAGGGCAGCTGGGGAGGCCTTGGGGTCTCAAGGAGAGACACTCTTCTGATGGAGTAGGAGCCCCAGAGAAGCCCACCCTCCTGCATTTGTCTAGTGGCAAGGGCTTCTGGACCACCCAGTGATGGCAGCCCCACTGCCCTCTCCTGCCCTGGCCAGAGACTGACAACTCCCTTGCTTCCCTTCCTCAGCTTCCAACCACCAAGGGGATGAAGGAGGGGTCTCCTGGTGGCTGGTGGTCCTTGGCCTCTTCCCTGCCCTGCTGGCCTTTCTGAGCCAGAGGTGAGTGTCTGTGTTGGGGTGGGGGGCACTTGGCCAATGGGGCTCCCTCTCCCTGAATCAGGCTGGGGATGGGATGGAGTTCCTTATCTGATCCCCTCCCCCCCAATCCACCCCCTCTTTCTCTGGCAGGTTGTGGAAGAAGCTGGACCTGTTTGTCCCCAGCCCAGTCCCTTTTTTCCAGCCCCTCTATGTGGGCCACAAAGGAGACTTCAAGGTATTATTTATTTACTTAGGCCACCAGGCACTGCTTCCCTCTCAAGGAAGAGACTCCCCTCCCATTGGCCCAAAGGGAGCTCATTGTCCCCCTAAACTGTCCTTGGCCCGCTAGTCCTGGGGAGGGGGGCTCTGGTCAAAGGGAGACCTGGGCAAGCTTTCGCCTCTGCAATAAACTAGCCTCTTCAAACTCACTTAAGGCCGGGCCCCAAATGACACCTGGAACCCTGCTGGCAAAAGGAAGAGTGGCAAGCCAGGGATATCAGATGCGTTGTTTCCCTTATTGCAACACCTTGGCTGATTAGTATTGTTTGTACTGTATTTTATTATATAATGTTGCTATATAATGTTGTTTTTAATCTGTTGTTTTTAACCTGTTGTGTATTTTGTAAACTGTACTGATGACATTGATGTGATCCCGCCTCGATCCGCAGGGAGAGGTGGGAAATAATAATAATAATAATAATAATAATAATAATAATAATAATAATATCTGGCTGGCTGGCTGCTTGATGCCAAGCTTTGACAGCACTTTCAGCCAGACAGGACAACTGGCCTCCACTTGCAAGATCCAAGAAGCCTACCCTCCCACATCAGTCTGGCAGAAGGGCTCTGGACCACCCAGTGATGGCAGC
>NW_024806099.1:0-4180 GCF_019175285.1 Sceloporus undulatus
AATGCAGACCGTGATCAAGGTGGCAAACTTTAGCAGTGAGGAAGAGCAGACCATCTGGGAGAGGCTGCAGCGGTTTGCTTTTGCCTGAACCCACTGGGAAGAGAAAGGGCCAGGCCAAAATAAAGCTGCTTCGGGTCACTTTGGAGGTATGCTGTTTAAATGATGCATGCGTCCTAAGAGGTCAGAAGCCAGGCCAAAGCAATGCTCCGGTACTAAGGACCAGAGCGCAGCTTTGGCACGTCTTTTGGCCTCTTAAAACACATGTGTCATTTAAACAGCATGCCTCCAAAGTGACGCGAAGCAGCTTTATTTTGGTCTGTCTGTTTGGGCCGATAGATTCAACCCAGTTTGCAACAATGGAAAAATGTTGCAAACAAAGGAGGAAAGCAGGGGGAAAGAGAGAGAAACTGGGACACCATCAAAAACCAATGATAAAATGCAACACAAATTGTGCCTTGAATCCCAAACCCGTCTTGAATCCCATTGTGGGAGAAAGGCAGGATATAAATCCTTGAAATAAATAAATAAATAAATAAATAAATAATAAAAAAGCAAGTTGGAGGGTATGCAATGGAAGAAAGCAGAGGACAATGCAGGAAAGTAAGATGGAGAGAGAGGAACCGGGACATTTTAAAAGTGGCTGGGAAAGTGGAACGGCAGAGGATTAACTGGGATTTCCTCTGCAGAATTGGAACAGTTGGAGGATATGAAAGATTTCCATAAGGAAACCATATCTCATTCTCCAAGTACTAAAGGAACATAGAGGACCACGCAGAGACCAGTGTCTCCAACGGGTTTAGGGTAGGAGATGGTCTTCCGAACCCATTTTGCACTTCTGTTCCAGCAAAGCCCATCCAGGTTGGTTCACTCCAACTGAAGACCTGGGTTCCTGGGTAAGGGCCTGGGTTCCAATCCTACCATTTCTTCCTCTGCTCTCTCCTTTGACCCTCTTTGGCTTCCAGCTGCCCATTGTGGCCTCTTCCATCGTGACTCTCTATTTCTTGGAGCTGACGGACCTCTTCAAACCGGCCAAGATGGGCTTCCAGTGCTACGACCGAGCCCTTTCCATGCCGTACGTGGAGACCAATGAGGAGATGATCCCGTTGTTGATGTTGCTAAGCCTGGCGTTTGCTGCGCCCGCCGCCTCTGTGAGTAGCTGGGGATGCTAGATCGGGGTGTCAGCAAAACGCATGCCCCTCCAATGCCATTTTGGGATCCCAGTCAGAAAAATTGCCCCAAATTGGCATCTCAAGGGGTGTGATAGTCATTTCCACTATGGAGTTTATCCCGTGAATATCTCGGGAAAACCACGTAACGATTTCATATGACATCGCACAAAACCTGCCATTAAAGTGGTCACAAAGAAGCATTAACACGCATCTTTTTGCTTTCGGGATTTCAGCAACAATGCATTTCCGATAGCACTTTATTTGCACAATTGCGTGCGATAATAATTTGCTCAATCGCTTGCCATTTTCACTTTATTTGCAGGATACTTAAATGTTTTTTCCTCTCTCTTTAATGCCGAAATTAGCCCCAGTGTGACAAACTCCTATGTTTAGAGGTTTCCATGGATCAAAAACAAATTGTGAAATTTACAACAAAAATTGCCCCCAAATGCTTCTTCAGGGGTCAGGCTAGAAATGCTTTATAGGATGCATCCACTGATTTAAAAGACCCGAAAGTCCCAGCTTTTGTTGCTGAGGTTTCCTATTTTATTCTAGAAATCCATGCGCCTTTTGTTTATCCCAGGATATTTTCTGTTTTCATACCAGCTCTCCTGCTTCAGTTTAAAATGGGAGAGAACAGGAACAAAACCTGGGACTTTTCAATCCGTCCGGGTGCAAATGCTAAATGACCACAACCATAACTAGTAAAAGTCCTGCCTGTTGCACAAGGCCTGTTTCCTCCGGGGAATTTTTGTTTTCCAAAATCAATTGTGTTCTAAATTTTGTATTGTTTAGTGGATTGTGTTTTTAAAGGGTTGTAACCTGGTCCGAATCCTGCGCTGGGATAAAGGTGGGATATCAGATACATACATTTTAGCCAATAATGGTCATGCACACTTTCTGGGATGCAAGAGGAGTCCAGCAAACCCATTGCAGAAAAATCCTCACCGCTAGTTGTTAATTTTGTAATTCTGTTTTAAGAGAAGATATTGAAAAGGAATGGGGGTATTTTGTCATTGTGTGCCTTCGTTTCCAGCTTATGGAGATGCCAAGACAAGCCGATTGTGGGTTTTTTTGGGGCAAGATTTATTCCGAAGGGGTTTGCCATTGCCTTCCTCTAAGGCTGAGAGAGTGTGACTTGCCCAAAGTCACCCAGTGGGTTTCATGGCCAAGTGGAGATTTGAGTTCTGGAACCCTAGTTCATTCAAACCGTGATGCCACCCTGGCTCTGATACGCAGGAATGCCAACCTTTTGATATGCCAACCTGTTTCTTTTGGCACACAGATCATGGTGGGCGAGGGCATCGTGTACTGCTTGCAATCCAAGACCAAAGGCCGCAGCAGCTCCGAAGGAAGCATCAATGCCGGCGGCTGCAACTTCAACTCCTTCCTCCGCAGGACGGTCAGGTTTGTGGGTACGTTTACCTGCACCCCTTTTCATGCCCATTGGCATCACAGATACATGCCCATCCTTGCCAATGCAGAACTTGGGACCTTTTTTTAAAAAAGAAACAACTGCAAGTATGCATTGTATTTTTGCCAAGTGTTTCTGTACTGTTACTCTTTACAATGAAAGGCCAGCCTAAATTCTTAAGCCAGTCATTCATTGACATGTTACAGCTGGTCTGCCATATCCACAGATTCTTTATCCAAGGATTCAACTATCCACAGTTTGAAAACATTTATATATGTCCAAGGATTCAACTATCCACAGTTTGAAAACATTTATATATGTCTTCTCATCTCCATACATTCCCAGCTCCCTGAGTTGTTCTTCATAAGTCTTGGTTTCCAGACCTTTGAGCATCTTGGTCAGCCTTCTCTGGACACTTTCCAGATTATTAATATCCTTCATTGATATCACTATATCAGTCTATCTTGGTTTACCAGCAAGCTCTCTGAGGAGTGGTTTAGGGAGCTGGGTATGTTTAGCCTGGTAAAAAGGAGGTTAAGGTGTGACAGGAAAGCCATGTTTCAGTATCTAAAAGGATGTCAACATGGCTTTGCCTGTGTCTTCCTGCATGTCAGAAGGGGGTTGGACTGGATGGCCTTTGGGGTATCTTCTGACCCTGTGATTCTATTATTCTGTGATGCATATTAGTCCCTCCAAGCATCTTGCAGCACTTCCTTGCCAGTGTCCAGATGTACACTGGGACTGACCAATGAATCCGTCACTCCATGGTGACCAGCATGCAATGGATGCCCAGAAGTTGTAATGCCAGGGCAGCCTCTGGTTGACTTACGGACATTGCAGAATTGTTCAATTCTATTTCCTGCATTCTTGTTGTACACCTTCAAGTCATTTCCAGCTTATGGCAACCCTAAGGCAACCATATCACGAGGTTATCTGGGCAAAATTGGTTCAGGGTGTGTTTGCTTATGCCTCCCTCTGAGGCTGAGAGAGTGTGACCAAGCAGAGATTTGAACCCTGGCCTCCTAGAGTCATTGTCCAGTGCTCAAACCACTGCACTTTGCTAGCTTTGTAAGTCCACTTTTCTTGTTGTTGTATGCCTTCAAGTCATTTGCGACTTATGGTGACCCTAAGGCAAACATATCACAGAGTTTTCTTGGCAAGGTTTCTTCAGAGGGGTTTGCCATGGCCATCCTCTGAGGCTGAGAGAGTGTGATTTGCCTAAGGTCACCCAGTGAGTTTATGTGGCTGAATCAGGATCGAACTGTGGCCTCCAGAGTCCAGTGCTCAACCACTATGCTATGCTGACTCTCTTGTAAGTCCACTCATAATGCTCTTTGTAAATCCACTTACAAAGATGGAAATCCTTTCCAGAACTGTCTGTTTTTCCTTTGTATCCTAAACATGGCAGTGTATTGGCTCCGCATGTGAGACAGTGAAAACTCACTCTGTTTATGCTCAGAGAGTCTTTGCCTTTCACACACCCCTGAACAAAATCTTACTGTCTTGGCTGAAATTAACCTTCCTGGACTCCATGCCCTTCAGGTGTCCATGTATTTGGCCTCTGTGCCACGGCTCTCGTGACGGATGTGATCCAGCT
>NW_024806100.1:0-4180 GCF_019175285.1 Sceloporus undulatus
GGGGAAAATGTGACTCATGATTAGAAGGTAAATATATATTTTACTAGTCACTAAATGAATACCAGTAGATACATTAAGAACATGATTTGTCAGAGGTGCTGGCCTGAAGATAATAAAAAGCTAGCCAAGATCATTCAGTTACAGACAGTTGCTTGCTTGTTGGAAGAGGACCTAAAGATGAGAGCCAATGATTGAACATCACAACAGTTAGAACTTAGAAAGGAGCAACCATTTCAGTGTGAGAGAAACCTGTTTGACAAAGACCTAAAGAACAGAATTGATGACTGAAAGCAAGAAATCATACTGCAGAGCTCTGGTGAAGTTTCCAGTAGACAGCAAAAGAACACAGAACCAGATTTCAGGCAAAGGTCAGTTGAACCAATCTAGAGCCTGTGGGGGGAGGAGGAGGAGGGAGCCCAATGTAAAAGTTCCGCTCCTGCTTGCGGGTTACTAGCTGGGGTGAAAATTTGAGACACATAGGCGGGTTACACACCGCCGAAAAGCAGCGGTCTGCTGCCGCCACCGGTTGCTGCATCCGAGAATCGCAGCAGCCAAACGGCGCGGTTCCTGAACGCTGCATAGAACGAGCATGAAAATCGCGTTCCTTCCTGCACCCCGGAAGAGATGCCACAAATGCCGAAGCGCGCACTCACGGCATCATTTCCAGGGCACGACGTGCAGACACAGCGCATCCGCTACATCAAGATAGCGGCGGCTGTGTGGAACGGCCGCCGCTATTTCGTATGGACTCAGTCCGTACTTTCTAACCCTAGTACATGCTGAGCACGTACTTTCCTGCCCGTTTGTAATGGGCCTTAGTCTGTATGAAAGGTTATTGAGAACTTATGTAAGTAGAGAACACTTTTAAAATAGTAAGAACTGTAACTAAGCATATTTAACCTTGATAGACCAGAACTGTACACTTAAACAATTTCACCCCACTGCATGAAATTAAACACTGTATTCCCTTATGTAAATAATTACATACATTTAAGAAGGCTTAATGGTGTTCCTTTTGCAAGCCTGTCTCTTGTGGTAGTATCAATATGGTATCCCTGTGCCTTAAGAAACAAGCTATTGGATTTTAATAAGGTAATTTTTTTATTATGTTGCAGGTAATTGAAGGATTCAGTGCATCATACTGTAACTAAGACATTTATTACATTAACTTTTAGAGAAAGAAGCATAGCGCCTTATCACATGAGAAAAAAAGCCTGAACAGATCAGGAGAATAGTGGCTTTCTCCTTGCCTTTCTGCATGCTGTTGTAGCACTTCCATTCTTGTTCTCAAGGAAGACAGTTGTAAACGCATGCCTTTTGCCAAAAAGATTTTTCTAGTTTGACAAAAGACATGCTTTTACAACCATCTCCTTTGGGAAGAGAACAGCAAGGAGGCATGGAAAAAGTTGCTACTCCCCCAATCCATTTCATCTTTTTTTTAATCTCATCTGATAAGGCTCATAGGTAGGATAGACACATTATGTCCTTATACATGTAGCAGCCACCATTTAGTGGAAGAGAAAACACATAGTAAAATAGCAATACTTACTGAATGAAATAAATAGTATTAGTTGTTTCTAATAGATGGACCAGTGCCCATATACTCTCTTCTCCTCTACCTTTTTCTGGGACCCCTGTTTCCTCCATATTTCATAGCAGAAAACAATTTCCTGGTAACGTATTGTTGAACACATTATAACTAAGATTCCAGCCTCTGTTGTGTTCAGGTTTTTTCCAGTTTGGAAAGGCAACCGCATGACACATTATAATAAATTTATAAAGTCAAGGGAGAACAAAGACATCTTCCATGTTGCAAATCTAAATGTCAGTATAAAAGTTTTCATTTGAAATTTATTATACATTTTTAATTGTGAAAAAGAACTAGGATGTGGGGAGAGAAATCATAAGGGGGGGGACATTTGGAAACCATACTGTACTCTCTTTGCCAGTGATTTGTTGCTTCCACATCATTACAGTTGGTGAATACACTCTGGATCTTTTAGTCCAAATTTTAGAGGAACTATCCAAGACTCTGCAGCTATATGGGGGAATGGTTTCATCATCTTCTATAGCTTGCTTAACATCTGGACTAAAATCCAGAGTGGATTCATCATGCCAGTGACATGAAAGCCACCAATGGCCACTGTTCCTTTCAGGAAACTAGAGATGGAGGAAAGCCATCTGTGAAATCTTGAACCAGACTTTCTGAGTTCATCCAAAGAATGATAAGACAGCCCAGGCTTTTACCCAAGAGTTCTGACAGCTCAGAGAGACCACAGTCATTAAGGATCCAGAGAAGGCAAACTGTACCTCTCCCTCTTCCCCCTTCCCTTTCCCTAGTAAAGCTTGGAAAATTTCTCTGCATATCTCACTTCAGGCCAACTTTTCATCCCATCAGATATATCATCTAATAATAATAATAATAATAATAATAATAATAATAATAATAATAATAATAATAAATTTTATTTATGTTTCCCCACCTCTCCCATTAGATCGAAGCGGGGTTACAGACTAATTTAAAAACCATTACACAATCTCATAAAAACAAGATAAATAAACTCAAGATCTAGTTACAGCTGGGGGGGGGGGGTTGGAGGTGTGAGAAAGGCGAGGACTGCTCAGAAGGAGCCCTGGTAGTGAACTATCCTTGCAGTCATGCTGTAGTTAAGACATTATGGCCCCAAAATGTCTGAAGAAATAGTAATCCCCTGTGCAGTTTAAACCCCCATCCCCAGACTACTGTAAGATAATTTTAAAGAAAAGGAAGGGACAGAGAACAACATGGAAAGAGCCATGGTTATTTATCATCCTTTGTTTTTACATGCTGTCAAACTGGCAACATTGGCGGGATACAGACCACCCATTTGGGGCGGCCTGCACCCGCCCCTTTCCCCGATGGATTGGGGCCTGAGCAGCCACAGCGGCAGCCCCGGAGGCCCCAATCCGCCGCTTCTCCAGGCATCGGGGAAGTGGTAAAACGCCACTTCCCCATGCCGACAGTGGCGGGGAAAGAAAGAAAAGGGCTGCTTGGTCCCTTTCTCTTCTGCATCACTGGCATGGCTGTTTAAAGGCTGCGCCAGAGATGCATGGGCCAAAAAGGAGCTCCATTTCGGAGCTCCTTTCCGTGATGCTGAAAGGGTGCCCCAAGCGCCCTGCAGTGTTGCGGGGACATCACGCCCATGCCGTGCCATTTAGAGGTGGCGCAGCCGTGATGTCATAATGGCGGCACCCGTGTACACAGGCACCGCCATTATGCCACCCCAGTTACATGCTAGGGTTAGGGAGTGTCTATAAAGGACACTCTGAGGCAACCTTAGCACGTATCCAGGCCAGCGCAAAGCACAGGTAAGTCTGCCTCCTCATTCTCCTCAGTGCCTAAGCTGGCAGGAACCTCTGCTGCACTGGTGCCAGGTTCCTGTCCAACCTCATTTCCAGCAGTCTCTGCTGGAGCAGGCACTGAGGAATTGGGTCCAGGCTCAAGGCTGGGTTACTCTGCTTTCTCCTCCAAATTTCCAGCTTCTACACAGGGCATGACAGCATTCTTCTTGTTTTGAAGGCACATCTTTCCTCCATGATGTGGAACTGCTTTCACTGCTTTTGAGTTTTAAGTACGTGTACTTCCTAGCCTGAGAACCAGCATGACATAGTGGTTTGAATGTTGGACCATGAGTCTGGAGACTAGGGTTCAAAACCCAACTCGACCATGAAATCCACTGTGTGACCTTGGGCAAGTCACATGCTCTCCACCTCAGGGTAAAGCAATGGCAAATCACCTCTGCACAAATCCTGCCAGGAAGATCCCATGATATATTTGCCTTAGGGATGCCATAAGTCAGAAATGACTTGAGCACACAACACATATACATGCACGTGCGCACACATGCACACACACTTCACAGCCCTTCATGCCAGTGTGTCTGAAGGGCTGTCTATCTTTACAAGTACCTCACTATTCTCTGAGATTATCGGAGGCCCTTCTCAATGTTCTCCTGCCATCTGAGGTGCAGCTAGTGGTGTCATGGCCAGCCAAGAGCAGGACGAGGAGGATGAGGAGGAGATGGAGACTATACCAGGTCCCAGTTCTGCCCTGCCAGGCCCCAGCCCTGATCTCCCAGCCCAGGGGTTGAAGCTCAGCCAGGTCTTAGCTCTGTGGAGTTCCCTCCTGAGGCTCAGCAGC
>NW_024806101.1:0-4179 GCF_019175285.1 Sceloporus undulatus
TGAGCTAGAGTCAGTTTTGGGAGAGCACCTCAACCCCGCCACAGCAGAGAAAATTCCCAATGGTGATTATGTGGACATGTTTTCACTTCTTTACAGAGAAGTTGAAAAAAATGATTGGGAGAACATGGACAAAAAAGAATGGGATAAAGTTCGTAAGAGAAAGATAGATAGGACGTGGAGTAGTTGGCTTTCTGGGATGTTCATTTATTTAGGGGTCACTGCCAGGTCACAGCCACAAAAGCCCGTGCTCTCATTTGCTATATGGCTATCATTCATAGGGTATATGCCAACTCCGTGGGTTCTGCTTGGCTTCAGTATGATGAAGCTTTCAGAATGAAGGTGGCTAGGACACCTTCACTGAGCTGGGATCAGGTTCATCCACAACTGTGGATGCAATTAATGACCCCAGCGCGGCCCATTCCAGGGGAAAGGGCACATAGTGGGTACATCGTTCATAAGGCCCAGACTTCGTCGGTAGCTAAAAGTCAATCCACCCCATCTGAGCAAACTAAGATATGTTGGGATTTTGGCATGCACGGCACATGTAATCAGCAAGCGTGCAAGTTTAAACATAAGTGCTCCATCTGTAAGGGGTCACAGTCCTTTCACCATTGTCCAAAAGTCAAGTAACCAACCACCTTCAGAGATTCCTCAAGTAAAAAAGGAGGAGGACCCTCAGCACCCACAGTTCCCAAAGGGTCCCAGTCCCATTAAATTTGACTATTTAACTAGGTTACTGTTCATTTACCCTAATACGGTTTTCACATCCCCTTTTGTGGACAAAGGACTTCTTATTATTCAAAAAAATTGAAATCTGTGTGTGGGGCAGAAGACTTTGTTAGAGACAAGATTCGTAAGGAGGTTAGGGAAGGTCGTGTTGTCGGCCCTTTTCCTTCCCCTCCCATACCAAATTTCAGAGTGTCACCTCTGTGGATTGTTCCAAAAAAGGCACCTGGAGAATTCAGGTTGATACACCATCTTTCATTTCCCCAGGGTAGATCAGTTAATGATGCTATACCCTCTGAACTCTGTACTGTTAAGTACACGTCTTTTGATGATGCTCTGGCCATGGTACGCAGCAGGGGTATAGCTGTGGAGCTTGCCAAATTTGACATTAAGTCTGCATTTTGGTTGCTTCCTGTTCATCCCCTCGATTTCGAGCTTCTGGGATTTTCTTTTGAGGACAAATTCTACATGGACAGAGCACTCCCAATGGGCTGCTCCGTCTCCTGCTTGGCCTTTGAAACTTTTAGGGCATTCTTAGAATGGGCTGTTAAACTGCTATCTGGATTACATGGCATTGTACATTATTTGGATGATTTTTTTATTTGCTGGAAGAGCTGGAGCGTGGCAGTGTGCTTTTTTCATGCAGCAATTTGCCCTGCTCACTGAAAACTTGGCGATGCCATTGGCTCACAAAAAGACAGAGGGTCTGACCACTTGCATTAAATATTTAGGGACTGAAATTGATACGGTACAACAGTGCTCCAGACTACCCTTTGACAAATTGTCACAAATTAAAGATTGCTTAGTTGTGTTTTTGCATGCACAGAAGGCCACCCTTAAAGAATTCCAACAGCTGATTGGATATCTTAATTTTGCTTGCAGAGTGGTAGCCCCTAGTAGGGCCTTTTTGAGACATCTCTGTATGGCTACAGTGGGGATAAAGCTTCCGCACCATAGGGTTGGGATTACGGCAGACATCAAGGAAGATCTGAGGGTCTGGCTTACCTTTTTGGATTATTTTAATGGTGTTTCCTTCTGGCGTGAGACCTTACATCTTCAGGGGGCCTTGCAAGTGAGTTCTGACACTGCAGGTTCCTTGTGTTTTGACCTTTATTTTAACAGTCATTGGTGCACATGCTCAGGGCCCACAGATTGGAAGCGGTCAGGGGTGACTGTCAATTTAACCTTTTTAGAATTTTTTCCTATTGTTGTGGCGGTACACATTTGGGCAGAACAGTTTTCTAACGCTTCCGTCCATTTTTGGTGCAACAATGCTTGAAAAGTCCAGGTGATTAACGATATGATATCTAGGTCCCCTTTAGTAATGAATTTGGTTAGGATTGTCATACTTAAATGTCTACATCATAACATCGTTTTCACAGCTCTCCACATTTCTGGTGTGGAGAATGACATTGCCTATGCCCTTTCCCGATTTCAGATGAAGCATTTCAGGCAGCTAGCCCCAGGAGCAGATATCAGCCCAGTTATGATGCCAGAGCACCTGTGGAGTCTTGGAGGGGTAAGATTTTTTATTTTTTTTTATTTAGGTATTTATATCCCGCCCTTCAGCCCTAATGGCTCTCAGGTCGGCTTACAATTATTATTTTTAATCAGACAGTTCCCAGCCCTCAGGCTTACAATCTAAAAGACACGAAACAAAAGGAGAAGGGAATGATGGAGGGAAAGGGGATGAGGTCCAGTGGTTCTTCTTTCCCTCTGAGGCCTGGACCAAGGCAGATGGATTGGAGGGAGGGCTCTTCCTTCTTCCAGGCTAGTCCTGATGGAGCTGGACTTCCTGGTGAACTCCCTCTCAAAGGGCATAAATGTTTCACTCTCTTCTAGAACTCAGGCTTGTTATAAGAAGGCTTGTATTGAATTTGATCAATTTCAGTTAGACAATGGTCTTAATCCCTTATGTCTGTAGTTTTGTGTAAATTTGCACCACAAAGGCCTCACTCCGCAGTCCATTCATAATAAGTTGGCTGCCTTGGCTTTTTTGGCCAAGTTTAGAGGCCTTCCTGACAACACTTCAGACTTTCGAGTGAGGAGTACAATTAATGGCTGGGTGGATCTATGCCTGATTCATGTGCACCTATTTCTCCTCAGATTTTACTAGGTTTACGGCAGCAATGGGATTTGCTTTGTATGTCTCATTTTGATGCTGTACTCTTTCACGCTGCATCCCTGACTGCATTTTTGGGGGCTTTACATGTCAGCGAATTGATGGCTGTATCAAAAAGGGATAATTCCAATAGGGCTTTGTTGTTTTCTGATTTGGTATTGGCAAGCCATCCGGCTGTCCTCCACATTCCTAGGTCTATGACCGATCAGGAAGGAAAAGGTTCAGTGATTTCGCTTGGACAGTGTTCTGTACGAGAACTATGTCCAGTGCGGGCATTACAAGATTATACTACCCTTCGCGGTGAGTCATCTGGTCCCCTTTTCTGTCACTGTGATTTGACTCCTTTAACCAAATTTCAATTTTGGGCAGTGGCCTCTAGGGCTCTTGCTAATTTGGGACTCAAGGGCATGCAATTCAGTACTCATTCATTTCACATCGGAGCAGCTTCCATTGCAGCTGCTATGGGTTTTGGGCCACCAATGATCCAACATATTGGTCATTGGAAGTCAGTTGCCTACAAGAGATATGTGCAAAAAGTTTGTGTTTAATTCCTGTTACTAATATCTGTTTCTGTTAGTTCACAGATGTCGTTCTTCAAGTGCGAGGTCCCTGATTTGCGATCACAGTATGATTTACTGGGCTGCTCATCAAGCTTGTGCCAGCCATTTTGGGCCACATCTTTGCCTGGGAGACAGGGTGAGTTTCGAGTGGCTGGGAAACGAGGCCTGTGTTGGAGTGGCCTGCTTCCCTTGTTGTTTGATCACAATGGACCCAATCCTGATTAAGTTGTTATTCACCTTGGGGGTAACTATCTTGGCCTGATGAAAGGCAAGGCCTTCATTTGGCAAGCTCGGAAAATTTTTGATGTTATCAAGAAGAGATGGCCCAGGGTGGTCATAGTGTGGTCAGAAATTTTACCCAGTATAGTATGGTGAGATGAGGGGAAACCACGTAAATTGGTAAATTGGAAAGAGGGTCAATAGAGAAATATGGAATACAATGCAAAAGTCTTTTGGCCATGTGATTGGTCATCCCGCTATTGTATTCTGTAGACCCAAATAATACCATGCAGATGGGGTTCACCTGTCAGAGCTAGGTAATGAATTGTTTTGGGGTGATAGTCAGCTGGAGGTGAAGGCTGGTCCTAAGGGGGAAAGGGACGAAGCCAACACTTGTCCTTTATCTGTGGCCTAAATGGTGGTGGGGGAATAATCGGTGTGCGCCCGGGCACCCCATTGAGGTGAAAGGTCTTGATCAGGGCAGCCTTTACATGTCATGGTATTGGTTTTTTTCCAGGCCTTCTGCCAGTCTTCATAAGGTGTAGGATGGCC
>NW_024806102.1:0-4179 GCF_019175285.1 Sceloporus undulatus
GCTCACATGAGGATTGGAGTGGATTGGATCGGAGTTGTGTGTACAAGGGATGGTGAAGTTGATGGAAGTCGGAGAGGAGAGCGTGCAAATATTTGTATTAATTTGCAACTCAAGATACAGAACCTCCAAGGATTTCGATGAAATCGACTGTGTTTGTGACTTATTTTTAAGTGTGGAAAGTGGTCAGTGCATTGCCAATGCCTATATCTGGATATTTGCTTCCGTACTCTGCTATGATATGTTTGAACTGCATCTGGGTGCATCACTCGCAGATTGTAGTGTACATTGGCTTGTGAATGCGATCAACATTAAGAGCCAACAAGAATCTGAGAGGCGGTTTGGTAATCCCTTTTGTCTGAGGTATTTGCATCAAACACCCATTGTATTCAATTCGTTTCACACCATTCTTCCCCCACAAAAGAAATATTCTAAAGTGATATAAACCTTTCTGAACCCACAGTTTCTGCTCCCAAGCAGAAACCAATTTCAGTATAAATATCAGTCCTGACTTGCTGTTCTTCGGTGTCAATCCAGTTACAGATAGACACTCTGTTTTCATGGCTAAACACTTCAATGCACTCACCAACCCCAATTGTCATGGGAACTACTGACCTCTCCATATTTCATATCCTCAGCAATTGGAATAAAGATCTGGATAGATAACGTATCACCATTATCAAAGCCTTATATCTATTCACCACACCCACCTTTGTTACCTAGTTCTTGCATGTGTGCGTGAACACTTACTTATATGTATGTTTCTGTGTGTTTTGCTTTTCCCCTAAATAAAACACAAAAACCTATTTCAAATGCCTCTGAAGATCTGTTTGATTCAGGACCTGCTATAGATTGGCTGAGTCCAGAGGTCAATTGCCCCAGTAAAACTATTTCGCTCTATTGAGCTAAGTACCAAACTCCCCTAAAAGTATAGCACTTGCATCCCACAACATTCCAGAATTGGCAGTTTAGGGTTGAATATTTAGAAACCTTACAAAGTGGAGAACAATAGTGCCTCACTAAAACTAGAAATTCCAAGATTCCGCAGGAAGTTGTTATGAGAGTTAAATTACGTGTGAAAGGGAACTAGGAATCGTAGTACAAGTTGAACATGTGTCAATAGTGTGATGCAGCAGCTAAAAAGGCCAATGTGATCCTAGGTTGTATCATGTCAAGATCAAGGGAAGTAATAGTGCCACTCTATTCTGTTTTGCTTAGGGCTCTCTTGCAATAATCCTGTGTCCAGTTCTGGGCACCACAATTCAAACAGATGTTGAGAAGCTGGAGCATGTCCAGAGGAGGGAAACCAAAATGGAGAAGGGTCTGGAAACCATGCTCTCTGAGGAATGACTTAGGAAGCTGGGTATGTTTAGCTTGGAGAAGGTTAAGAGTGGATATGACAGCCCTGTTCAAATATTTGAAGAGATGTCATATTCTGGATGCAGCAGGTTTGCTTTCTGCTATTCGAGAGAAAAGGACATGGAACAATGGATGCAAGCCACAGGGACAAGAGATTCCACTTAAACTTTAGGAGGAACTTCCTCAGAGTAAAAGCTCTTCAAAAGTGGAATATACTCCCTCAGAGTTTGGTGGAGTCTCTTTCTTTGGAGGTCTTTAAACAGAGGCTGGATGGCCATCTCTTGGGGGTGCTTTGAAGGTCTATTTCTGCATGGCAGAAGACTGAACCAGATGGTCCTTGTGATCTGTTTCAACTCTTTGATTCTATAATTCTAAAGTGGAATCATATCGCTCTGACAGTGAATTATGAAAGGGCCCTCAATCTTCACAGGAAGGGCAATGGATTCAGGTTCCTTACCCACAGAGGCCACATTCTCATAATTCTCCATCATAACAGAACTGTACATCAGTTTCTGCTTTTTTGTCAACAGTTTCCATTCCTCCTCGGTAAAATATACTGCCACATCCGCAAAGGTCACCTGCAATAGAAAATAGCCCTCATCCAGAAAATGATTAAACAAAAGGGGAGGAAAGCACATGGTGCATCCAAATATTATTTCAACACTTCAGAATTCAGTCCAGGAAATAAACTTTAAATTCTGCAAGCACGAAAAAGCTACAGCCTTTGAGATCCAGTTTGTCTTAAATTCTTTCAATATAATATATAATATGATAAACAATATAAATTAGGCCATTTCTGGAATATTATTGATTGATTAAGATACTGACTATCCCAACATGTATAGTACATTTAGTCACCAATGAATCATTTAGCCATATCTCTCGTAATTTCAGAGGCAAATTTCCTTTTTAAAAAACAGTTCTGGGGAGTACTCTGGGCTTGAGGGCCACTGGGCCCACCCTCAATTTAAGTCCAGAGATATTCTTCCATATCCCCCAGCATTTCACAGATTGGGAAAGAAAGACTCATGTGGACAAGCAACACCAGAAGGCGGTCCAGATGGCCAAAGTTGTTAATTATAATGATCACACAAGTGAGGAAGGGTACAGAAGTTTGTTTTTGCTCCGACTCCTGGTAAGAGAAAGATCCTGCCCCCTTCCCTCCTCCCCTCTTTTGAGTTGATGAGACACACACTCTTTTGAACTTGGAACACATTTTGCAGCAACTGAACTGACCTGAGGAGAAGGGGGAAAGTGGGAGGAGGAGAGTGAAATAGGACATTTTCAAAGCCCCCTCAAAAAATGAGGTGATAGAGGATTAACCAGGACTCTCTCTGCCAAACTGGGACAGTATGTTCTCTGCTTGCTTTCATGGGCCGGCCCAGACACAGATGAAACTAACAGTCAGGATGGCAACTTACCAAAGAGTTGTTGTACCTCTGAAGCCTCTTTCTGTTGGAGCCCAGCTCCCTCTGCTTGTCCTTTGTGTTGGCCATCATGTGGGAAGGGGGATCCTGGTGGCCCTGCACCTCGGTCACTTCCAACAAAAGACACTCCAAAGCTGTATACAAGGTGTCCAAGCTGAAGTTCCTGAGAAAAGAGACAAGGGTTAGGCTTGGTTTGGCTAGAAACCCTGCAGCACTCAAAGTCACTGTATCATCATGACTTCTCTTTCACAAAGAGGAGGAGCGGGAGGACCTGCTTTATGTCCCAGGTGGAGAAGCTGTAGCTCCTGGGCTGCATAAGAGCTACATTACCTTAGAGATCTGATCTATGGCCTCCCCTCATCATGGCCCCCTCCCCATTTAGACACTGGTCAAAATAATTATTTCATTTTTGTAGATGATACTATTTCTCTAGGCTTAACTGCTGTTTTTGTTATGTCACTCACAGCAGGAGCATGAAGTATGCACCTCCTCCCTCTGCTTGCTAAAGCCACATAGAAATTGAGGCACGTACATTTGTGTGCATTGTTTCTGAATGGATCTATTGTCAAAATCACAATTTCTTCACTTTTCCTTGTATATTTTTTAAAAAGATGAACACTGCTGAATGTGTTGAACTTGAAATATCAAAAATCTATAAATGTATAGGCTTATGACTGAACATTGAACCGTGGATTATGCTCATTTGGGGGAAGTGAAGATGTATGTAAACTCATTTTATAAACCCAGTGAAACGAATACCTCATAAAACTCTAGCAAACACCACATACACACACAGTCCCCACACAAAGGACTCACTGGTGCATTGTGTGTCTGGGGTCTGGAAATCTCACTTCCACATTCTGGGAAGACAGTTCTGCTAGAGACTGAATTTGGCACTTTATGCCTTCAAAGCATGGGCTCAGTCTCTCAGCTGCAACCCTTCCACACAATCCTGGACTGAAACATTCAGACCAAACTCCTCTTTCAGCTTCATGAATAAAGACCTACCTTCAGTACAAAGACCCTGATTCCTGCAGCCCCAGAAAGGCCTCTTCTGCAGTCCTTTATGGCCGGAGCCTCCCTGGGTCAGAGGCCGTTTCCTCAGCCGTAGAGAAGGGTTGCTCTGAGTGCGAAGGAGGAGGAGGTCCACAGGGCTGAGGGAGGGAAGGCAATGGGAAAAGGTCAGTGCCAATGGCCATGGAGGGCAGAAGGTGACAATGCCTAGGAAACCCCTCTGAGTCCCAGCCATTCTAGGAATGAGTGGCAAGAGTGAGTCCAGGGGGCTGAGGGGGTCTCCTTCCCCAAAGGGGGAGGCAAGGACCATTGAGACCCTCCCCAGCTAGGGCCCAAAGGGAGGGTCTCTCTCCCCACCTCTCTCTCCCAGCCCCCAAGGCCC
>NW_024806103.1:0-4178 GCF_019175285.1 Sceloporus undulatus
ATCTAATTTTTTCGTATCCCGGAAATTTCGTAACGCGGTCATTTCGTATCCCGGGGTACCACTGTATTTGTTGATGGTCTTCCATCAAAGGACTAATCAGGGTTGACCTCATTTGGCTTCCGAGATCTGACAGGTTCTGGTGCCCTTAGGGTATTTAGGCCTTCCTCAGGCTGAGGATACTGTGGCTATATTGCTAACCTAAAAGTATTTTTCTACTGAACAGTAGAGTGCAAACTTTGCAGACAAACCAAGCAAAACAAAGATTTAACTGTAACAGATTTGACTGTAAGCCTGTTCTGTCTCTGGTTATTCCCAGATTTGGATGAGTGTGCCAAAGGAAATGACATTGAAGACGGTCCTCGATGCCAGCACTTCTGCCACAACTATGTAGGGGGCTACTTCTGCTCCTGCCAACCTGGCTACCGTCTCCAGAGTGACCTGCACACCTGTCGAGGTGAGAGGGCAAATGTCTACACAAGGAAAGAGAGTAGAGATTTAGTATAGCCTAGTGCCTGTGAGAATAATCTGCAATCTCAGAAGTTGCCAGTTGAAATCTAATCTCTTAATATGACTTTAGATAAACTAACTATCATTCAGCCTCAGTCTCTCATCTGCAGTATTTTGACAGCAGATTTCTCTAGGGGCTGATGTAGAAATTATTCGTCATAATATTTGCAAAGTACAGTACTTTGAATACTGCAATAGCTATAAGGATGCTATCATTGCTCTTAGTTGAGGGCTCCTGCCAAAGAGTTATTCAATAATATGGGGAAAGAGAAAAATGTTGCATATTGTGGGGTATTTATGAGGGAAAACTATTCCAAATACATTCTGCGTACAGATTTTAATAAACCTTCTCTTGGTTCCTTGTCCTGCAGTGGACTGCAGCAATGAACTGTTCACAGAGCCTTCAGGGTATCTGTCAAGCCCTGGATATCCTCAGTCCTATCCAGCTGAGTTGCAGTGTAACTACAGTATACGAGTGGAGAAAGGGATGACCATCACTCTCAAGTTCCTGGAGCCCTTTGAAATTGATGATCACCCACAGGTCCGCTGCCCTTATGACCAGCTCAAGGTATGGCAGATCCATGCACCGTGTCCTACTCGGCCCTACTACCCGCAATCTCTACTTTGAAACATTTCCTTTTCTGTCTGAAAGGAAAACAAACAAACAAACAAACAAGGCTGTGGGGATGAATCTAACACTACTCTTGAGATTCATATATTCTAGCATGAGCATTCATGGATTTCAGTCCACTTCTTCAAATGCAGTGATGGAATCTGTTCTGTTATGCTATTCCAAGCTGCATACTTGATCACAGAACCAACAAATTTAGTGTGTTATCTAGTGGAACTAAATAAAAGACTGGTAAAACAGAAAAGTTTAAGGAAAAGTGGTAGTAGAACAAATTATAAAAAAGGTTTATTAACCAATGTAATGGCAAAATAATAATGTAAAAGATCAGTTTTCCCAATAGGCATAAAATGCTGGAAACTGGAAGTCCCAGGTAACATCTCTGTCAGAGAACTCTGGTGGCACAACACACTACAAATCCCAGGATTCCATAGGATGGAGCCATGACAGTTAAAACAGTGTCAAACTCCATTAATATTTGCACTGCAGGTGCAGCCTTAGTTAGATCTATGATGAGTTAGATCTATGAGTCACAACTGGGAGTAAGTCCTTCCTAGAAGTACTGTAGAAGGATTAATCACGGGAATTTACATTTATGTGTGGGGCACATCTGTTTTCATTTCAAAACAGAAAATCAGGGGTATCAAACAAGAAAGACAAAACTGATTTTAGCTGACTGTAGAATAAGAGAGAGTATTATCATATAAACTAAGGCGCGTTACAGACCGCCCTCAAGCAGCCGTTTTCCCACCGCCGCCATTCGCTGCGGAGGGAAGCCCCAGCGGCCAGACCGCGAGGCTTCCCGGCGCAGTGAAAAAGGAGCGCCGAAATGGCACTCCTTTTCAAAACGCAGAAGTGGCACCACGAGGGGCTAAGTGCACCCTCGCGGCATCACTTCTGCCACCACCTGTCTGGACGCTATGTGTCCAAGACGTCAAAATGGCGGCGCCCATGTGGATGGGCGCTGCCATTAAGGACGCGCTCCGCACGTACTAGGAAGAAGGGCCATGAGGAAGGTAAGACCCTTTCTAACCCTAATACTGCCCTTCCTAACCCTAGTACGCGCAGAGCACGTACTTTATGGCGGTCTGTAACCCGCCTAAATGTCCAATGTGTGCCTCCCAGATTTAGATTTATGGAGAGTCCTTCATTTTGTAACTTGCAGAGATTTAGCAATAGCACAACATGAAAGGTTTTGGTGAAGCAGTAAATGCCCTCATTTTTAAAATATAGTTTACATGTAATATAATTTCTATAACCATTTCTAAACAAATTGCCAGAACAGTCTGGAACCTTAAAGTGAATGAAAGTAGCCTCCATTTCAACATATCTCCAGCAACTAGAATAATTTATCTGCGTGAGAACTGTAAAGGATCAATGGACACAAAAGGTACTTTTTTCCCCCTGTATCAGTTTATAGAACTCCCTGAGAGATATAAAAATATTAATCAGGTAAGCCTGTTCATTTTATCTGATGTGCTATATGGGAAATGAATACATAAAAGAATATCAATAACTCTTCCAAATCCTCTGTTTCTCATTAGATCCAAGCTGGGCAGAAAACAATTGGTGAGTTCTGTGGCACAGTGCCTCCAAGGAACATCGAAACCAACAGCTCTTCAGTCGACATTCTTTTCCTCACCGACGAGTCAGGATTGAGCCGTGGGTGGAAGATCTGGTACAGCACAGAAAGTAATGTATCCCCATCCAAAGGACTAAGATAAATCATATCCAGCCATCTGCCAAGGCTTCCTTCATCTCTTGCTTGTTTTCAATAGGGATTCGGTGCCCACAACCTGTGCCAAATGACGATTCCACCATCATCAAAGCCCCACAGCCTATATATCGATACCAAGACTACTTCATTGTGACTTGTAAGACTGGCTA
Source organism: Sceloporus undulatus (assembly GCF_019175285.1). Lineage (NCBI taxonomy): Eukaryota > Metazoa > Chordata > Lepidosauria > Squamata > Phrynosomatidae > Sceloporus > Sceloporus undulatus. The sequence continues at coordinate 3,023 of NW_024806103.1, forward strand.
TAACCTGATGGAGGTGAGACACACGTATTTGCCATCTGCTTTACTTTGTATCTTTCTGATGTCTAAGCTCCTTGCTTATAGTAACTTGTTGTCCATCATAAATATTCCCCCTTTTTACATCTCACAGTCTTTTTTATAGGAACAGACTGAAATACTTGTTAGGCTATTTAAAACATTTTTACTAAAAACAAAAAATTCCCCTGATTGCACAATTTTTGGCCAGTTGCTAAAAGTCAAATGAGGAAAAGGGGGAAACGAAAGTAGAGTGTAACAAACAAACAGGGCTTATGTGAATTTGGAGCTTAGCCCTAGGACATAGTTTGAATGTCAGGATTCAGATCTTATATAACAATTGTGAGTGCCTTCTAGCATGTACAAGGTGCCTTTTCCTTACTCCTGAGTAACTGTTCACTTCACTACTCTCCTCCCAAAAATACAGAGTAAGGATGCCATAATATCTAAGGGCAAAGATGGGCTTCCCAAACAAACTATGACTTCTGTTATATTTTTTAAGAAATCATCTTTGTTCTGGAAAAAGAAAAATCCCCAATTGCTCTAAAGATAGCATTGTTGGATACCATGCCCAATATATTTAACATCATTTAAAAATTTAACAACACTAGAAAACTAAATGACATTTAACTATAGACTTTTGGTTATGGGACCGGACCAGGTAACTTTCCCACCAAACTATTCATTTGGTGAAACCTGAACTTTTAATTTCAGTATGTTTAATCTAGACTTAGAACTTTATCACACTATGCTCTTCTCCCATGTGTTCTTTTCAAAAGTGTTACGCAATTGGGACTACTCTCTTCTTTATCACACCTTCACAGTCTTTCCATTACAGCCTTCATTCATGCTAAATACTTTATTCACTTGCAACATTTGGCACTGCCCAATCAGCACCACCCAGTAGCACCCAGAGTGTACCTAGTTTGGCATATACATAGAGACACCCCCCGCCAAGAAATATAAATTAAAAGGAGCTCTTACCTTTAAAGGGGCCTTTTTTCCTCTGGAGGTGAGATGACTTCTTCATTTAGGATAGACTAATCACTGGCAAATGAAAGCGACTGATCTGTCAGCAATAAATCTCGTCTGCTCAAGTCAGGAACTCCTTGATCACTGGCAAGCAAAGGGCACCTAAGCAGCA
>NW_024806104.1:0-4178 GCF_019175285.1 Sceloporus undulatus
CTTTGGGAGAAATTTGCATATTACAAGGAAAGGTGTTTAGGGCCTCAAAAACGATTCTGTGATAAAGAATTACAAGAATACTGAGTGGTAGACATTGAAAAGATGAGGCATTTAGACTCCCAGTGAAACAGGAACAATTGATGGCCTTTTTTCCTTTGCTCACTGTAACCTGAAAGTAATGCCTCTTGCAAGACATATATACCAAGTGGGCTGGCAATAGCTCTGAGTGGCAGATGTCTTGAAGACCTGCTCTCTAGGCTAAGCCAGGCAGGGAGGCAGGGAGGGTGAAAATTAATGTAGAGAAAGGGGTAAAACAGGGAGATCCAATGTCGCCATGGTTATTTAACTTGGCTATTGATCCATTAATAATAAAATTGGAAGGAAAAGTAAAGAACTTGGAGGAAGAAGACTGGTCAATAAGCACTCTTGCTTTTGCTGACGATATCGTAATAATTAGTAATAACTATAAAAAGATGTGTAATAATCTCGAAATATTGCAGGAATTCAGTGATAAATCTGGTCTGAAGATTCAAACAGCAAAAACCAGGGGTTTCTTCTTGAAGCCCTCTAAAGATTCCTTTGTTGTTAATAATGTAAAGAAATGGAAGTTGGGTGAGGAATATATAGAGTGGATCCAACCTGGTGATGAAGTCAAATATTTAGGCATAAAGTGCAACCCATGGGTGGGAATCTGTAAAGATGATGATATGGGTACCGTTGAGGAATGGATGAAAAGGATAGAAAAGGCAGCCCTTAAACCAATGCAGAGAATAGAAAACCTGCAGAAATATATGATCCCAAGGCTAATATATAAGAATGAATATTCAGAAACCTCCAGACTCACGTTAAAGAAATTAGATGATAAGATTAGAATAAAAGTGAAGAAGTGGCTGCACCTACCATCTTCCACATGCACAGAGTTTGTTTACGCTAAAAACAGAGACGGAGGTCTAAGAATAACTAGGTTGGAGAGAGTGGTGACTGAAGGTAGATGTAAACTGGTGCAGAAAATAGCATTATCTATGGATGAAGTTGCTAAAAAGATTGTATTTAGAAAGGGTGTTAAGGAAGAAATCCAGAAGTATTGGCTGATGGCCGGTGGCTCTGAGGATTCAGTACCGGAGAATGTAAAGAGTAACTGAAATTAATGTTCCCCATAATAAAAAGAAAATGGTGGAAAAGTGGAAGGAGTACCCCTGCCAAGGGAGAGGAGTACAAATATTCATCAATGATAAAATAAGCAATCACTGGATCAGAGATAAGAAAGACTTGTAAAATAGAGAATATATTACAGCTTTAAAGTTAAGGTCAAATGTTTACCCCACCAGAGAATTTTTAGGAAGAGGACAGGAAGAGGCAGTTAGGAACTGCAGAAAATGTGAAGCTAACACAGGATCGCTCCCTCACATTCTCAGACAGTGCCCAGCCGTACAGCAAGGACGCATATGGAGGCACAACAAATTGGCCGATTTGCTTGCAAACGAGGCGAAAACTAAAAATTGGACTGTATATAGAGAACTTCATATCAGAAACAATAAGAATATTCTTAGAAAACCTGACTTGGTTTTTGTTAAAAATAAGGAAGCGGTGGTCGTCGATATGACTGTGAGATGGGAAAATGAAACGGACAAGTTAGAGAAAGCTGTCAAAGAAAAAGTATGCTATTACAAAAATCTAAAGGGGATAGTGATTAAGCAATTTGAGGTAGATAAAGTGATCTTTTATGGGTTCGTGTGTGGAGCCAGAGGTAAATGGCCAAAGGGAAATTTTGAGATACTTAAACATTTGGGTATAACTGGCTATAGGGCTACTCAACTAGCGGAGATATTTGTAAGAAGAACAATCCAGTATTCAGGAAAGATGTTGCACATGTGGGAAAATGGGTAACTTGCAATAGGGGGAACATGCTTGTCATTTTAAACATTGTGTGAACTGGTTGTGGTATGTGTTTTCTTTTTGTAATAAATATATTAGAGAATATGTACTTGGGACTGTGGACTCGAATCTCTTAATGATTACCTCCCTGTAATACGCTAATACAATCATGGCGAAAAACAGGAGCATGCAGCTGTCACAATTGACTTAACCATAAACAAAGTAGATGGGCCGCTCGAGGCTTGGTCAACCTCTGGAAAACTCAAAACAGAGAACTGCCCCGAGCAGTCCTTCCTATTAGTAAGCAAGTAATAGAAGTATGGCTGGAGAACAAGGAAGAGGCAATTACAATAATGGAGGAAATAACAAAAGGAATCTTGGAAGGTATAAAAGGAAAAGGAATAGGGAAAAGAAAGGTGGATAAAAAGAAGAAGGTTAAAGAAGGAAAAAGGAGGAGGAATAGAAAGTGGATGAAGAAAAGGGCAATTAAGAGATTAACATACAAAAGAATTCAACAGATGTATGATAGAGATAAAACAGCGGTAGCAAAATATGTATTAGATGGAGAAAGAAAAGCAGAATGTGAGCTTAATAAGAATGAAGTTTATGATAACTATAAGCTAAAGTGGGAATCAGCGAGTTTAAGGGACTAGAGAGTTTTGAGAGTGGGGAAAGAGTGAATAATAAGATATTTGATAAATTAAAAACCATGGATGAGGTTGAAGAGAATATTAGGAAAATCAAAAAGAAGACAGCAGCTGGACCCGATAATATTACAGGTAAGGAAATAGTAAAAGAAGATTGTAAACAGATTCTAATGGAATTATTTAATGCCTGGTTAATAATAGGGGTAGTCCCAAAAATAATGAAAGAGAGTAGATCGATTCTAATCCCAAAAACAGCTAACTCGGAAGAGAGGAAAGATATTAATAACTGGAGGCCATTGACAATTAGTTCAATTGTCCTTAGACTGTTCTCTAGAATACTAACAGCAAGAATAATGGAAGCTTGTCCTATTAATGTAAGACAGAGGGGTTTTATAGAGTCGAATGGGTGTGCAGAAAACTTGTGGCTCCTTAAAAAGATCATCAAAATGGCTAAGGAGGAAAAGAAAGAGCTTGGTGTTGTCTTTATTGACATAGCTAAGGCATTTGATATGGTCTCTCATGAGCATATTAGGTGAGTGTTGAAGAATAAAGGAATGGACCAACATCTGTTAAACCGGATAATGAGTACCTATAATGAAGCGACAACTGAGTTTGCATTAAAAGATGGGAACACACCAAAAATAAGTGTAGGAAAAGGGCTTAAACAGGGGGATCCGATGTTGCCTTGGTTGTTTAATTTGGCAATTGACCCATTGATAATTAAACTTGAGGAAAGGGGAGGGGGATTTAGTGAAGAAAATTGGTTGATAAGCACTCTTGCCTTTGCAGAGTGTTAATAAGTAGTTAATAAGTAGTAACTATAATAAGATGTGTACGAACCTGGAAATTCTACAGGAATTTAGTAATAAATCGGGGTTAAGAATTCAAACAGCTAAAACCAGAGGATTCTTCTTGAAACCGACAAAAGACTTGTATATAGTAAATAATGGGAAAAAGTGGAAGATGGGCAAAGGAAATATAGAATGGATTCAACCAGGTGAGGAAGCTAAATATTTAGGAATGAAATGTGACCCATGGGTGGGAATATGTAAGGAAGATTCCATGGATATGGTGGAGGAATGGATGCAAAGGATAGAGAGAGCAGCCCTTAAACCGATGCAAAAAGTAGAAATTTTGCAAAAATATATGATACCCAGGTTAATATATAGAAATGAGAATTCAGATACCTCTAAATTGGTGTTAAGGATAAGATAATAATTAGAGTGAAAAAGTGGCTGCACTTACCATCCTCCACATGTACGGAGTTTGTATATGCTAAAAATAGAGATGGTGGTCTGGGAATAACGAGGTTGGAAAAAATAGTGACCGAGTGTAGGTGCAAATTAGCACAGAAAATCGCCATATCCATGGATGAAACAGTTAGAAAGATTGCAGTGAGAATGGGAGTCAAGGAAGAAATTCAGAAATATTGGTTAATGGCTGGGGGTTCTGAAGAGTCTGTACCTAGTAATGTAAATAGTGTAGCTGAAGTAAGGGTCCCGGATACTAAACAGAAATTGTTAGAGAAATGGAAAGAATATCCATGCCAGGGGAGGGGTGTACCAATTTTTGTCAATGACAAAATAAGTAATCATTGGATAAGAGATAAAAAAGATATGAAAGTAAGAGATTATATTACAGCCCTCAAACTAAGGT
>NW_024806105.1:0-4178 GCF_019175285.1 Sceloporus undulatus
GTTTAATCCAATTCATGACAGATAACCCACCGTAAAGTTAACAGATGTAGTAAGAGACAACTCCATCATATATACAAATCATCATATATTAAACAATAAACACCATATATTAACAAATAATCAAAAAGCCCAAGCCCAAGCCCTGCAAAAATACACAACTGCCCTAAACTTTAACCAAGTAAGGTGCTGCATCATGGAACAATGATTTGTAGTCCTTAGATGAAGTTGCCCTTCAGCTTACTGCTGAGCTGACACAATGCAAAATCAACTGTATTTTGATTACTTCTTCCACAGAAAATATTCTTTCTATCCCTATTCCAGATGCAATGTCCTCCACTCATAACCTTCTCTTCCCACTGCCAGACATGAGGAGCCTCACATCTGGAAATATCTAATATCACTAATAGCAAGAACAGTGCCAATCATGAGAAACAAAAATAAGAATAAAAGTACCTCACCTGTAGATGGGGCTTTGCGCAAAGTAACACTGACTTTTTTGTACTCCATGTCATTGGCCATGAAACATGTGAAATTTAAGCCAAGGTCCTTTTCCCGCACTTTATTGATTTGTAATATGGCCTCCGTAACCTGCTTTTTGTAGGATTCAATATACCTAGCAGAAAGAAGAACATTAGATTTGGCAGCAACAAATCGATTAAGCCTTGGCAATGATAAAAGCTGGCACTTTCCTAGCTGAGCTGGTCATTGCACACAGTGCTTTCCTCTTACTCAGAGATGAGTTCCACCAAGAGTAGAGAACTTTCACCCTTATTCCCTGTCTTGAGATATTCATAAAAATTGGAGACTCAGGGCTGTGCCCTGAGATCTGGCAATCCTCCACTCAGGTGAAAACTTTACCCAACCTGCAGGCTCTTTTCTTTTTACTATCATTTGCAGTTGTTTGCCTTCATGTTGTTTCCAACTCATGGCAACCTTAAGGCAAATCTTAAGGCTTTCTTGACAAGAATTCTTCAGAGAGGGTTTGTCTTTGGCTTCCTCTGAATCTGAAGGAGTGTGGCTTGTCCAAGTGGGTTTCCATGGCCCAGGGGGGTTTCAAACCCTGGGCTACAGAGTCATAGCCCAACACTCAAACCACTACACTGCACTGGCTTTGTCACCAGGGAGCATTATTTTTAAAAAAATGTCTCACTCTTTTAAAATTAATATCAAATTGTATTTCATGTAGTTTTAATTACAATATGTCACATAATTGTAACTTTTTAAAAATAATAGTAATAATAGTAAACGCCCATCATAGGTTTGTCTTAGGATCACCAAAAGCTGGAAATGACTTCAAGGCACACAAGAACTACAATAATAATTTAATGTTGTTAAACCTCCTTTGAAATATTACAACATTGTTGAATTAAATGTTCAAAACTTGAACTCCTTATTACATTAGCAGGCACTTACGTTTGACGGAATTGAACAAAACGCTCAGGATCTTTTTCACCAGTACATTCCCAAAAGCTGGTGGCCAGTGTGTCTGCTCCCTCACCCACCAACGCCTTGCAGGAAAGGTTCTGAGATGAACCTAGAAGGAAGAAATTCACAGAGAAAAGAAGTGATAGAAATGCTGTAACATCATCAGATCCAGCTATAATCAAATTCATTCATAAGAATTGGTGGCTGGGTATGGGATATGCAGATATGTGGTTTTATCTTAATGTCTAGTCAGGACCCATTGAATTCAGTGGGTTTGCGCTCAAAGAAGTAAATATAGGATTGCATTTTAAAAGAACCGGTGGGATTTTTTTTCCTGGTCGTACTTTTGTTTTGATTGATATTAGTATATTCTCCAGGATCATAAATAAGAAGAAAGAGTGAGATAAAAATAGTTAAAAATAGAAAGATATACAAAAAACTGCTGAGTAAACTTTTTTAAAAATGGCATAAAGGAGATAATTCTTAAAAAAAAAAAAGAACAAGATAAAATACTTGGTAAATGTAGTCCTAGGAATCAATGAATTAGTTGGAAGACTGATATATATAATGGTTTAGAAATGTATGAAAGTTGAAAGTAAATTTATTTTTTATTTGTTTTTTTAAACAAAAAATTAAAATAAACAGGTTTTTTAAAAAAAGAACTGGGGAGAACATGGGCCTAATCTTTCTCATCAACAAGTGGAGCCCTTTCCCCTTAAGCCATGCTAGACAGTCACCCTCCGAAAAGCCCACAAAAAACTATGGATGCCGGCCATGAAAGCCTTAAACTTCACATTTGAAAAGTTCTTATAACCTGAACAGAGACTGCAGTCAAGAAATTAGATGACTAGGTTTGGGAGGAGTAGCTAAGGACTTTATCACATGGCCAAAAGTGACAGGAGCATAGTGGGGTGCTCCCATCACTATCGCACAACTGCGCAAAGATTGTCAGACAATGTCACCATAATTCCATTATTATCCGATAAATAAATAGTAATTCTAGCACCACTTCTCATTCACAGTACTTTCTGTGGCACTAGAATTACTGTTTATCTATGGGATAATTATGGAATTATGGTGACATCACACGGCATTGTTGGATAATCTTTGCACAATTGTGTGACCCTGTTGGTGTTGCTGGACCTCTCAGCTGCATTTGATACTGTAGATCACAATATCCTTCTGGAACGCCTGAGAGAGTTGGGAATTGGAGGCACTGCATTGCAGTGGTCCCGCTCCTTCCTCTCGGGCAGGTTCCAGAGGGTGATGCTCGGGGACAGTCGCTCTTCAAAAACAGACCTTAATTGTGGTGTCCCTCAAGGCACCATCCTGTCCCCGATGCTATTTAACATCTATATGAAGCCGCTGGGAGAAATCATCCGAGGATATGGGGCTGGGTGTTATCAGTATGCTGATGACACCCAAATATATTTCTGCCTATCAGTTTCCGGGCACAGTACAAGGTGTTGGTCATCACCTTTAAAGCCCTACATGGCTTGGGCCCAAACTATCTAAGGGATTGCTTATTTCCATACAATCCGCCCCGTACCCTCAGGTCCTCTGGGAGGAATTTATTACAGCTCTTAAAGACCAGGTTGACAGTGACATCCCAGAGGACATATTCTGCAGCCGCTCCCAATTTATGGAATGGCCTGCCGGACGAGATCCGTCAAATCACCAATCTAGAGAGCTTTAAAAAGGCCATTAAGTCAGATCTCTTCCGGCAGGCCTTCCCAGGATAAAATGTCAGCCACAAATAAGACTTTTCGTCTAGTGAACTCTGCCCATGATGATATTATTTAGCTTAGTCGGTTTTAATATGTAGTTTTAATCTTACATTGTTTAATCTTGTTTTAAGGGGGCCATTATGTATATATGGATGTATTTTAACCTGTTGTAAGCCGCTTTGATTGCCTGGCAAAAAGCGGGATAGAAATAAAAAAATATTATTATTTATTTATTATTATGAGAGCATCCCGCTATGCTCCTGTCACTTTTGGCTGTGTCAAAAAATATGGATATGAAGAAAATCAACTCATCTGAGATGTGATGTTTGAGAAGAGTGCTGAGGATACTGTAGATGGCCAAGAAGACAAACAAATGGGTTCTAGAACTGATCAAGCCTGAACTCTCCTAGGAATCCAGGATGGCTACACTGACGCTGTCGTACTTTGACTACACCAGAGAGAAGGCATGAATCACTAGCAAAGACAGCAATGCTAGGAAAGGTAGAGGGCAACAGAAAAAAGAGTAGACCATATACCAGATGGTTAAACTCAATAAGGGAGTCCACAGGTCTGAATGTGCAGGAACTGAGCAGAGCAGCTGAGGCTAGGGAGAACTGGCAAAGTCTCATCCACAGAGCTGTCATGAGTCGAGATGACTGGAGGGCAGCTAATAACAACAATGTGTTATAACAGTGTACTGTGATATTTTTCCCAGTTGAGAAAAAAAAGTTGGCGGAAACCTGGGAAAATAGAGGAGGATTACAAATGAAAACAACCTCATACAGAATCCCGCACATAACATGAGGAAATGAAACCTGGTGATTTTACAATAAATGCCAATAAATCTTTGAAAGCAGGCTTCAATATCAAATCAAATGGTCTCTGCATGTGAGAACTAGTCCTTGGTCTGGGGCAAGATACTCAGTTATGTCCAGGCCTTCCAACATTTCATACATTTCACACACCAGAACACATGGGAGGCAGCAGTATCAATGTGGTCAAGATGGCAAAAGTTATTAATGAAAA
>NW_024806106.1:0-4178 GCF_019175285.1 Sceloporus undulatus
CAGGAACAGTCCACCAAATAACCAAAGCAGGAAGGCCTGTGGAAATAAACCTGGAAATACTTGGAGCCCTGAAAATGATAGGAAGGGAAGGATTTTTCTCATCCCAGTTTTCTCTCTGGATTAGCAGAAACTACACAGGAAAGAAGCAATGGAACTGCTAGGTGTTGGGGGAATTAATGCATGGGATGGGATTAAACATTGCTATAAATCTCATAGTTACTAACTTTGCCATTATTTCTGTACAACCTTCTTGAGATCCTCTGTAAGAGGAGTCATAGATCTGTCCAAGGTCCAGATATTCCAGCAAGCTTCTTCCAACATGGCCAGCCAAGTGCTTCTGAGAAACTCACAAACAAGACATGAAAATGGTGACCCTTCCTCATTTCTTCTTCTGAGAACCTGGTGTTGCAAGGTATACTGCCTCTGGTGATGGAGATCCAATTTAGAGCTCAGTAGTATCTGAGCCCATTCTTCACATCCATTTTTAAATGTATGGGTAACCTAGAGCAAAATGAGATAAGGAATTGAAATGTTCTGTGCCATACAATCCATGAAACATCCCCTTTGCTTCTATATTCACTCTTTCTTTAAACTTAAAGGCTAGTTCAGCAAACATTTATGTTCTAGGTATTGTCTTAGATATTGCTGTCTGTTTAGGGAAGAAGAAGTTGATAAGTTCAGTTACTAGGTGCTGTAGGCTATCTTTCAGATGAAGGAACTGGTCAAATCATGTCTTTAGTATTCATTGCTTAAGAAAACCTTACGAAATTCATGGGGTCAAGTCGACAGGTGACTTGAAGGTACATATACACACCATTCAGCTTAGTGCAGGTGATATGTATATATAACGGTTTACCAACCCAGTATGCTCAGTCTTGTTCTAATTTGAAAGACACACAGGAGTGGCCTGATTGATGCTTGCATAGGAAACCATTTTCGTCCCATTACCAGGGATATCCAGGTAGGGCCACAAACAAATTGCAGGTATCAGTCAGACTTGACAACAGAGGGCTATAGCAAGGGTGGGCAACTGTAGACAGATAAGGGGCCATATTAGCCCCCAGGAAACTTGGAGGACTGCATCTCCCTACCACCATGCCTGTTCCTCCTATAAAATAAAATTATTCTCCTCCCCAAATGCCCTTAAGAAGACATGCACATTCTCACTATGTTTTAAGTGCATGTGTAGGCTATTTTTTTAATAGGATGTGAGCAGAAGTCAAGAAGTTTTTTTAAAAAAGATTTTATCTGGCCATAAATTGTCCCAAGGGCCCTGCAAATGTGGTGGAAATGCCCGTCAAGCGTATGGGGGAAAACACTTTGAAAAATCTTGCAAAGAATATTTGATCTCTGGACAGCCCTAAGGGCCACAAAAACCACACCAGAGGCTTCATGCGGCCTATAGGCTGCTGCTAGAGAAACCACTGGTCTGATTCAGTATGCTCTTATATTAATCTTTTGCGAGACAGAAGGTGGACATGCCTGTTCAGTTATTTCAGGTTGGCAACAATTGTTTGTATACTGGCTTTGATTTATAGAACTCTTTCCTATTAGTTGATGCTCATGTTCCCTTATATTAGGGTTGGGCAGAAATGTAGGGCATATATGGCAAATTATACCACTCCCCCACATACACATGATTTAAATAAAAAACAAAAGCAGCTAGACTACAGTGCCCCTCACACCCCCTAGAAAGGTGTGGGTGGGCAATTTTGCTGCGCTTTCAGGTGCCTGGGCCATTTGAATGGATTGTCGCCAGTTTTGCCTGGCTATATGGGGGCTGTATATAATGCTTGTGTTAGCACACAACTCTTAGCATGTGAACTTTGTTTTCCGTTGTTAAATGTGAAGTGCTTGTCATTTTGTCCCACTTTTTTCCTTTTCCTCATTTTTAGAAAATGTCCATATTACCCTTCTTTTCTTTTGTATTGTTAAGATAATAAAAAGCAAATTTTAAGAGCTGAAATGTGTTGGCTAGTAGCTGGACTTGGAAAAATGTGCTTCGTGAAATGTTTTTGGCTGGTCTAATGAGGAGTGGTTGGATGGTCCAATTTAGCAGCATTTAGCATTTACGTTTCTATATTGCTTCATAGTGAACTCGGCACTCTCTAAACGGTTTACAGTCTGTAAGCCCATTGCCCCAAACATGCTTGGTATTCATTTTACCAACCTATGAAATGTACATTAATTCAAGTACATCTTAAGCACCAGCAAGCAGCTCATGGTCTGAAAGGATATGTGCGGCTCACCTGCCATTCTGTGGAAAGTCCCCCCTCCATATGATAGGCTTTCCTTGATCTCAAATCTTGCAACAGTCTATATTTCTAGGACACACAGTCCACTCTGTATTTTTTTCTGTGATTAAGTAACCTATTCAGCCCCTATAAACTCTCTGAGATAAAAGCTGGTTTGCCTTATGTGAAGACAGGAGCTGGACAAGGATGGTTGCACCGATGTAGACTCAACTCAATTAACTCGGGCTCACGTCACTTCAGTGACTTGGACTCGACTTGGCAATAAATGACACGCTGACTCAACTTGGAATTTGTATATTTTTAGTGGCCGACTTGCTGGCCTTTGTTCAATAGCATAACACATGGGGAGCTGGATCTGTTCAGCCTGGAGAAGAGACGGTTAAGAGGTGATATGATAGCCCCGTTTAGGCATTTGAAGGGGTGTCATATTGAGGAGGGAGCAAGCTTGTTTTCTGCTGCTCTAGAAACTAGGAACCAAAACAATAGATTCAAACTACCGGAAAAGAGATTCCATCTCAACATTAGGAAGAACTTTCTGACAGTAAGAGCTGTTCAACAGTGGAAGACACTCCTTCGGAGGGTGGTGGAGTCTCCTTCTTTGGAGGTTTTTAAACAGAGGCTGGATGGCCATCTGTTGGGGATGTTTTGTGTATTCTTGCATGGCAGGTAGTTGGACTAGATGGCCCTTGGGTTCTCTTCCAGCTCTGATTCTATGATTCTAGTGCACAGATAAGGAACATTCATAAGCAACAGGCTTGAGGCCAAAGAATCCTAAAGCTTTTGAAAAGCCTGCTGCTCCTTCTAGGAAAAACTTTAGAAAGCTACTACAATGTGCAGAAGAGACAGGCTGCTGAATAGACCTTATTTTTCTAAAATGCAATCTTGATCAAATGCATATGATAGGTTTTTTTTTTTACCTAACTTTGGCGTGTTACAGACCGCCCCTTTGGGGCGGCCTGTAGGCGCACCTTTCCCCGCCAGATCGGGGCCTCAGTGGCCAGAGTGGCAGCCGCTGAAGCCCCGATCCGCCGCTTTCCGGGCTGCGGGGAAGCAGCAAAAGGCCCCTTCCCCACAGCCTGGAAAGGGGTGTCCTTGGGGAGTCAAGCCCCAAGGACACCCCGCGGCGGCGGGGAGAAGGAGAAAGGTGCCGTTTGGCCCCTTTCTCCTTTGGTCTGCTGGGCGCAGCTGTCTGAAGGCTGCGCCCAGTGGACCAAACCAGGAAGGAGCTCCGAAACGGAGCTCCTTCTGGGGTTGCGGAAAGGGCGCCCTAGGCGCCCTGCCGCAACCCCAATACATCACAACTGCGCCTCCTCGTTTGGAGGCGGCATGGTCATTACGTATCGATGACAGTGGCCGTGTGGAATGGCCACTGCCATTTTGTGCGCGCACAGCGCGCACTAAGGTTAGGGCGGTGCAGAAGCACCGCCCCGCCTTAACCCTAGTACGCGCTCTGCGCGTACTTTTAAGCCCATCTGTAATGGGCCTTTGTGCACATCATGATTTTCTAGTTATTGAAACTCACACATACACCCCACCAGCACCTTTTTTCCTCTGCTAAAGTTGACTCCCAGACTTGAGACTTGCAGTAAAAGACTTCAATACATCACTTCGTTGGTTGGAGCCAGCTATCACAATTCAGGGAATGCTGCAAAGGCAGGGGAGAAAGGATACAAAATGGGCTTGTCTCTGAAAGAAGGCAGATGGAAATGTGACATAAAGTTCCTGCTACAGAGAAGAGGAGGAGAGAGGTAGCTGGGCAGCCATTTTATTTGTATTTGTATTTATATTTCATTTTTTATATCCAAGGAAATCTACAACAGAGGCAGAATCGATTGAGCTCACTGCCACAAATTGTTGAAACATCAGGAGTTTAACGTTGGTGTTTTCTGGAGGATTTTTTTTTCAGGAGGAAGCCCACAATCC
>NW_024806107.1:0-4178 GCF_019175285.1 Sceloporus undulatus
CACAGTCCTCAGTGAAGATGACAGGCACTGGATGTCTTCCAGAAGTGAAGGAATTGCAGGAATCTCAGAAACTCTCCAGCAATCGCTGCTGCTCTGACTCCAGCTGAATAAACGACCAGAGAAGCCAGGCTCCCAAAAGTGCTATCTTTATTTACAGAGTGCTAACCACAAATCACCAATGCTACTATACAGATCAGACGAATACCAACTCCTACTCAAACTCACAAGCAATTACTGGAAGCCCTTGAGTTTATATACACTCCAGACCATGCGGTCTCCCAAACTGAGTCACTTCCGGTCCCACACTGTAAAGTGTCCTCCTGTCCATGCAGACACATGTTTCATCATCCAGGCTTTGCTGCACATAGGCAAACAGAGTGACCTTGTGCCTATGAGCATCAGCTGTGGCTAATCAGCCTTGTCCTTCTGGTGCTCGACGGTCATAGTCACACACACATCTAAGCATTTCTCAGTGTGCTGGATTTAACCCCTAACAGTTTGATGCCACTTTAACTGTCATGGTTCCATCCTACACATTCATGGGATCTGTAGTTTCTGTATGTCAGATATCAACATTCTTTTGGAAGAGAAAGCTAGAATTCTGTAGGATGGTGTTACAACACAGAAAGGGGGCATTCACACTTACTTTTTTGTCCCAAGGAGATCCAGATCTCCATGGTGATGCAATACTGGATTGGTATTCCTACTAGGTTTCTATTAGTTTCCAAATCTCTCTGTTGCATTTTAACCATGTTGCCATTCACACTTGCCATTGGAGAGATTTTAAAAGGAGGCAAGAATGTTGCAGCACAATCCAAATTGATTTGGTAACGTAGTCACACTACTGAAGATGCAGATTGTTGCGGCTCTTAAAAAAATGTGTGGGGGAACCAGGATCAAATATACCAATTAAGTGGAGTTTAGTGGTTTTTCTGGCAGCCCCCAGCAAACTGCACCAAGTGCAGCTGGGGGTCAATGTGAATTCCATGAAAATAAGCTGTTTTCACACCTGATTATTTTTGTAGTGTGAATGGGGCCAAAGCGGTGTGAAACTGCATTATTTCTACAGTGTAGATACACCTTTTTTTTGTCCAGAAATGGGCTGTTTCCTGTGTAGAAAAGGTTGTGCTCCTATTCTGCAAAAAAAATCTGGCATGTTTGTTTTGCACAGAAACTGCATTTGCCTTTCCTGCACTGAAAAACATTGTTTTCTATGACAAATCATGTGTATATTTTGTGCAAAATAAGTTCCAAACTGAGACTAATCCTACAAGAACACTCAGCAGTTTTTGAAGAAGATTTTCTTAGAGAGGGGAGAAATGTACTAAAATTACTTATTGCTTCCTTTGAGAAGAAAATGATCAAAGAACTAACTCATCATGATCACATTAGTATCATGCAGCAGGAGAAGAGGACTGAGCTCATGTTTTCTTTGAATTAAGATTTAAGCCCACTTTACAGTTAACCGTGGTGCAGTGACCATTCCTCTTCTCCAGGTGAAATGAAATGTAGGGTTTCATTTTCAAAAAGTGTGATTCTGAATCACACTCTTAGTATGATATACACTTGAGGCTCTCATTCTTCCAGTTGCTGCAACATAATCCCCACCAGTGGTGCAGTGGTAAATTTTATAGTACAGATCCTCATCGTGTCAATCCTTATGCTGACACATTTAAGGATAATCAAAAAATACAGGCAGCTGTATAGGTCTATATTTTTAAACACACACACTCACATTTTTAACTTAATAGTAGAAGAACTTTTGTTAAGCTCCCAAAACCACTACCAAACATTGTGGATTACAACAGAGACCTTATGGCTGGGAAAATCTGTTTGCCTTCCAACTACTGTGGGGATTGCAGATCAATTCAGAGAAAACAATTCAGAATCAGGTTTCGGTGACAGTTGATGTCATACTCCTTGCTGGTCAAAATTCTAAGGGATTTCATTACATCAGCTATAGTTCCACTACATCACTGATCCCAAATTAAGTTCACTATGGCCCGTTACACACGGGCCGTTTTGTGCGTGCGGAGCGCACACTAGGGTTAGAAAGGGGCGGTGCTTCTGCACCCCCTAACCCTAGTGCGCGCTCCACACGGCCGCCGCCATGAAGACATCATGACCACGCCGCCCCTTTCTCCTCCTCCCCGCCACCGCAGGGTGTCCTTGGGGCTTGAAGCCCCAGGGACACCCCTTTTCAGGCTGCGGGGAAGCAACGTTTTGCTGCTTCCCCGCAGCCTGAAAAGCGGCAGATCGGGGCCTCAGCAGCTGCCGTTCTGGCCGCTGAGGCCCTGATACACCGGGGAAAGGGGCGGGTGCAGCCCACCTCCCAAATGGGCGGTCTGTAACCCGCCCAAGACTGAAAATTATTGATTTAACATCTGCAATCACCAATCTGCATGTCTTCCTTCCTTCCTTCCTTAGGATGGAAAGAGTGTTTGAAAACATACAAAATTTGTTTTAAAATAATTTAAAATTATATATATAAAAAAACACTGATTAGAAAAATTCTAGACTGATAAGAATCTCTGCAGTTCCACTCTTATTGTGCACAAAATTTGCACATTTGTTTTGTACAAAAAACATTTTCTGTGTAGCAAACAGATGACTCTGCATAGGAAATGTTGTTTCCTGAACAAAGAATGCTGTTTTCTTTGCAAAACAACCATGTGCAAAATTTGTGCACACCAAGTCTTGAATTGTGAATTGATTTCAAAAACTGTGATGTTTCAAAGACTTTTTGAGAGAGGGAAGAAAACTGCAAAAACTGATAGTTGCTTCATTTGAAAAGAAACTTAGGAGCAAAACAGATGGCCCTTTTGCGGTGGCACCTTGGTGGCTTGAGGGCATGTCATTTAGATGATGCTCACTCCAAACCGAGAGGAAGCCACTGTGAAGCCACCCACCTGACCACAAGGTGGGCAATTTTGTGGCACTCTGTTGGCACGGCGCTTATATGCTGCATGCTGCAGTAGTACTGTAAAACCACAGCAGCAGCGGTAAAAATGGGTTTTTGCTAGCTCAGGAAGGAGTGGCTTTCTGCTGCTTCTTTTTGGGCCAGCAAAAAGCTGGATGGGGTCACGATGTGTAGTTGCTGTGGCCCCGATCTGGCGATGAAAGGGGTGGTATCAAGCCACCCCTTCAGGGCCATCTGTTTTGGTCTTAGTCAAGAATTACAGTCGGCCCGTCTTATAAATGAATTTTTTATACACAGATTCAAGCATCCACAGTTTGAAAATGTTCCAAAAAAGCATAAATTTCAAACCTTGATTTTCCATTTTTTAAATAAGGGACACCATTGTGCTATGTCTTTATATTTAATGGGACTTGAGCATATACGGATTTTGTTATCCATGGGGGATCTTGGAACCAAACCCCAGCGTATAACAAGCGTCCACTGTATAGCTCTACTCATCTCTCTCATTTCTTTTTTAGATGGTGGGGTGGGGAAGAGGGATTGATGACACATGAATATTAGACTATTAGGAGGAGGCCAAAACTAAGGATGTAAATCTTTGATTATTTTGTCTCTACCTGTTAGGATGGATAATTACTGTTTCATTCCTCTTCGCTGCAGCAGAAAATAAATATTTGTGTGCAGTATTCTCTCTATATATTCATGTCTTTGAGTGTTCCAGAGGATTTTTCTGTACAAAAGGATACATGGGGTTTCTTTGTAAATAAAATGTGTTTCCTGAGTAAGAATTTTCTTTGGGGGCGAGGAGGGATGCACAAGTCTTTCTGCACTTAAAAATCCCCTGAAACACTATGGGACATTTGAATACTGTAAGAAAGTCTTGCTGTAATATTATTTTTCCCAGTGGTGTTTTCCAATTATTGGGGAACTCATTTTTCGATCAGGAGATAAATTATAAATATCCTTTCTATCCCTAGCCAGAGCTTTTACACTGTTGGCTGATTGCCTAATATTTTTAAAAAGGGGGAAATTATTTTAACATACTGTACTAGTCCTTTAGTGATTTAAAGCTTAATCTACAATGTTCTGCCTCTTGAGTAATACCAGAGAAAATTAAAGAGTGTTGATAGTGATAACTAATTTTATTTTTAAACCTTTTTCAAAATGTTTGCATCCCACAGAGAAAGTTAAAGGTAATTAAAGTCTCTTGCGGATCAGCACTCTTGATTTTCATTTTAAAAGATACACATACACTCCA
>NW_024806108.1:0-4177 GCF_019175285.1 Sceloporus undulatus
AGGTTGTATGTGTGAACTCTTCTATTTTGGTGGTCTTTAAACAGAGATTGCATGGCCATCTTTCAGGATTCCTTTAGTTGTGTGTTCCTGCATGGCAGGGGGCTGGACAGGACAACTCAAAGATTCTGTCATTCCTTCTGGTTGCATCTGCACTGCAGAGATAATGCAGTTTGACACCACTTTAACTGCCATGGAATCTTGAGGTTTGCAGCTTGTTGTGGCTCCAGAGCTCTCTGACAGAAAATGTTGAATATCTCACCAAATTACAAATCCCAGAATCTCATAGCATGGAGCTATGGCAGTTCAAGCAGTGTCAAACTGCATTATATTTGCAGCACAGTTGCAGCGCATCTCTCCATAACCTTCAACTGTCCCACTTTGCTAAACTATGGAGAACCTCCATTCCTGAGCCCTTGCATACGGGCCACTGTCAACATTGTTGGTCAGCTTGTCTTGCAGAGATATTCCCTGGCCCTTCTGCCTCCTCATTCAGCTTACAGGAGTTGCCAGGGGTTCCCTTGCAAATCTGGGCAGTGGCAACAGCACTGAGAATATTCTTGAATCTGATCCCTGGAGAGACCTCCCAGGATCAAAAAAAGCCTCCCCCGCCACCCGCAACCTACTGCTAAAGCTTGTTAGTTTAACCTGCATAATTGCCACCCGTCTGGGGAACTGAATCTCGCAGCTCGGCTAATGTGGATTCACGTTTGAAATTCTGAATATTATGGTATTTTGTAAATGAGGGCGCATTTTTTTTTGTCTTGCAATTAAAACCGGCAAGTGTACAACCGCTCAATGTGAAGATTTGCTTCATGGGTTGGGGGAGGTCTCTTTTGAAGCTAATAATAGCTTCCAAAAGCCCTTCGGAAGTGCATGGTTCATTTGCCTTGCTCGCAATTATACTCTATGAACCTTCTGTTCATTTAATGTAGGCTTAGGGCTGTTCCATGAATCACCCAGCAACAAACCTTGGTTAGGCTTTCGCAAGCGTATGGCTGATAAAGGAGCTGTAGCTGATCTCGGCTCTTTGATGAATGGCCTGTTGAGCTTTCGCATACACACTCACACTCATCCACACCTTATATGTACATATATATGTACACACACTCACACATATACACACAATCATTATTTTTAATTTGTGTTGTTAGCTGCCCTTGAGTTGACCTCAACTCATGGTGAGCCTGTGTATGAGACATCTTCAAGCCCCCTATCTTCCACTGCTCTGCCTAATTTTAAAATTAGGCACACATACGTTCCCCTAGGGAGGACCTTTTTGTCCAATATGAAACATCCATGTTCAGTTCAGTGTGAAGAAATCAAAGTTGTACATGGGTGACACTGCATATGTGAATGTACAATATAAAATCCGGGGAGCGTTACAGACCGCCTAAAAGCGGCAATCTGCCGGCAGTGCCTGTTGCTCCGCAAGGGAGCCACAGCAGCCAAACCACACAGCTCCCTTGCAGAGCAAAAAGAAGCCCCAAAATGGCGCTTCTTTCTGCAGCGCGGTTATGATGTCATGAGGTGCCAATGGTGCACTCGTGGCGTCATTTGTGCCGTGTGATGTGCAGATGCAAGCATCCGCTATGTCAAGATGGCAGCACCCCTGTGGAACGGGCACTGCCATTTTGTGCATGCTCCGCGTGTATTAGGGCTAGGGGCGGCAGGAAGTGACGCCCCTTTCTAACCCTAGTATGCGTGGAGCACGTACTAGAGACCCGTGCGGAACGGGCCTTAGAGTTGCAAGTGACCTCAAAAGCCATCCAGTCCAATCTGTTTCTGCCATGCAGGAAGACAGAATCAAAGCACACCCAAAAGAGGACCATTCAACCTGTGCTTTAAAAACCTCCATAGAAGGAGACTCTTGGACAAGAGTGGAAAAGGACTCACCAGAGGCACCACCTTGCTCTTCCCAGGTCCCCAGTCTCAGGAGAACTGACTGGTGGCCTCAGTTGAAGCTTGTATAGCAGGACAAGGCAAGGAGACCAAAAAAGACCACCAATGACCTCTGAAAGTGCAAGATAGGAGAAGGGCTGCAAGGGTCTGTTTTGGACCTGAGCTGCAGAGGGATGAAATGCTGGGAACAAGGACTTGTGCAACAGTTGAGCTGAGGCTTCTCTTGGCTGAGTTGGAAGGACATCCAAGATTACTGTGAGCCAAGTGGGACTTAGAGGGAGCCAGGAGATGAGGCCTTCTATAAATCAGGAAACCAGACAAGTTAGCAAGGGACTAGGGGTGGCTGATGTGAAGCAACTTGTTGTGTCTTTGGAGATACTTTCTCATTATTGGTCCAGCCATACAAGTCTTACAGTAAAGAATGTTTTGGTAAAATCTGGAGCAGCAGAAAACAAGCTAGTTCCATCGTCAGATATTTAAGGATAGCCATCACAGCATTTCTTAGTCTTCTCTTGTTGACGCTGAACATATCCAAGCCCCCTGAGCCATTCCTCATAAGGAATGTTTCTCTGGAGAAAAGATTCCTGGAGAAATAAACAGCTGGAATCTTGTTCATGTCTTACACCAGAGTAAATTCATTTAAGGAACAGCTTGGATGTTCTTGTCTGAAGGAGAATAGGAGAATAGCTATATTTGCTTCATGGTTGTGGGAACAGAGCCATTGTGCATGAATGCACAATTCACATTTCATTGTGAAACGTTACTATTCTCTAACATGATGGCATTGCACAATTGCTACATTATTCCATGAGCAGAAAGTGACATTTAAGATGTAGGATCTTGGAGATGTCTTTAAAATAATAATAATAATAATAATAATAATTTCTATTTCCCGCCTTTCCCTGCGGATCGAGGCAGGATTACAGAAGTCAGCAAATTTCAACAATAAAAACTTATTAAATACATAGCATTAAAAAAAACCCATTACTATCAATAAAATACAGCTGGTCAGCTCTCCGTAAAAAACATACAATACTGACAGAGGTGAGGATTTTACAGCAGGTTTGGAGGGTAGGCTCTCCAGAAGAGATCCGTCTTCAGGGCCTTCCTGAAAGCATCCAAGGTGGTAATGAGACCGATCTCTTCCATCAAATCATTCCACAACTTGGAGGCCATGGCAGAAAATGCTCTGTGGGAAGTGCTCACTAGCCTGGTATTTACGTAATCTAGTGATTTCTTCCCAGTTATTCTGAGAGTGCAGGCGGATGGTGTAGGGAGAGGCCTTCCCTCCAGTAACTCGGGCCCAAGCCATTTAGGGCTTTAAATAGCTGCCAGTCAAGGAGAGTCCAATGCCTTTCACGGCAGTCCATTCAAGAAGTTCTTCTTGATGTCTAGGTGGAATCTCTTTTCTTGTACTTTAATCCATTGGTTCTAATTTTATCTTCTGGTGCAGCAGAAAGCAAGACCTCTTCATCTTCAGCCTGGTGGTCCTTTAGATATTTCAGCATGGCTGTGAGAGCCAGAATGGCATAATGGTTTGAGTGTTGGACTGCAATTCTGGAGACCAACATCTGTTTCCCTGCTCAGCCATGAAACCCACCGGGCAACCTTGGATAAGCCACATGTTCTCAGCCTCAGGGAAAGGCAATGACAAACCTACTTTCAACAAATCTTGCCAAGAAAACCCCATGATTGGTTTGCTTTAGGTTTGCCATAACCTGAAAATGACTTGAAGGCACAAACAACAATATCATGGTTGAGATCCAGGGTGGTGTAGAGGTTTGAGCATTGGATTATGACTCTGGAGACCAGGGTTCAGATCCCCTCTCAGCTGTGGGAAACCTGGTAGGCGACTTTGGGCAACTTATCCCCCCAACCCTCAGAGTTAAGGAAACCCCCTCTGAATAAATCTTGCCAAGAATATCCTGTAATAGGTTCACCTTAAGGTTACCATAAGATGGAAATGACTTGAAGGCACACAGCAATTGCCAGCAGCAACAATATCATGTCATCTCTCTATCTTCTCTCCTCCATGTACCCAATGAATACACCCAACTTACCCAGCTGTTCCTCACAAAATTTGGTTTCCAGACCCTCTTGCCATCTTGATCACCATCTTCTGGACACATTCCAATTTATCAATATCTATCTTCAAATGCAGCGTCCAAAAATGAATGCAGGACTCTAGCTGAGTTCTCCTAACAACAGAATAGAGGGCTTATCTGGACACATTCCAGTTTGTCAACATCCTCTTCTTCTATCCTCCCCTGCCCCATGC
>NW_024806109.1:0-4177 GCF_019175285.1 Sceloporus undulatus
CATTGCTATCAAGATACTTGCAGATGGACACCTGTATAATCTGTTCTGATATTTTTCCTGATACTGACTGAAGTCAGGCTGACTGGACTGTAGTTTCCTGGATCTCTCTCTCTCTCTGAAGAAAGGAAGAATGTTTGCTTGCCTTCAATCAACTGGCACCTCATCTGTTCTCCAATATTTCTGAGGTAATTATGGCAAATGGTTCTAAAAGTATATCAGCAAATTCCTTCACTATTCTAGGATGTTGCTCATCTGGCACTACAGAATTGAACCCATTTATGTTACAGTAATTCCTGCTTAACTCCTTATCAATCTTGATTTGTAACCCAAATTCCACAGGGTTCAATGACTTGAATGAAAGAATAGGGGACATGCTTACCAAATTTGCAGATGACAACAAATTAGGAAAAGTAGCTAATATCCCAGAGGAGAGCATCAAAATTCAAAATGACCTTAACAGAATAGAAAGTTGTGACACAACTAACAAAATGAATTTCAAGAGGGATAAATGTAAGGTACTGAACTTAGGGCAGAAAAATGAAATACATATAGGACGGGAGACACCTGTCTTGACAACAGTACATGTGCAAGCGTTCTAGGAGTCCTACTAGACCGCAAGTGGAACGTGAGTCAACAGTGTGATGCAACAGATAAAAAGGCCAGTGTGACTCTAGGCTGCATCAATAGAAGTATAGTGTCTACATCAAGGGAAGTAATAGTGCCACTCTATTCTGATTTGGTCAGGCCTCACCTGGAATACCATAATTCAAAACGACTGTTGAAAAGATGGAGCATGTCCAGAAGAGGGCCGCCAAAATGGTGAAGGGCCTGGAAACCATACCCTATAAGGAGAGACTTAGGGAGCTGGGGGTGTTTAGCCTGGAGAAGAAAAGGTTAAGAGGTGATATGATAGCCCTGTTTAAATATTTGAAGGGATGTCACATTGAGGATGGAGCAAGCTTGTTTTCTGCTGCTCCAGAGAACAGGATCCAGAACAACGGATGCAAGCTACAGTGTTACCCCGGGATATGAATGCGCCGCCTTACGAAATTTCCGGGTTACGAAAAAAATCAATTGAAAAAAACTGTTCCGGGTTACGAAGGTTATTTCGGGTTACGAAAGAAATTTTGGTGCTTTTCGGCGCTTTTTCGCACCAAATCGCGGCTTTTCCCCATTAGCGCCTATTGGGGGTTTTTTTCGGGTTTCGGCTTGCGAAAGCCTTTCGGGTTACGAAAGCGGTGGCGGAACGAATTATTTTCGTAACCCGGGGTAACACTGTACAGGAAAAAAGATTCCAGTTAAACATTAGGAGGAACTTCCCGAATGGTAAAAGCTGTTCACCAATAGAGCACACTCCCTCGGAGCGTGGCGGACTCTCCTTCCTTGGAGGTCTTTAAACAGAGGCTTTAAAAATTTATTGGATTTTGGAGTATTTTGCATTGCTCTATTTTTTCTGTTCATTTCCTTGAGTTTTCTGTGTAGCTATATTGGCTTTTTCAACAATTGTTCAATACCGATTGATGCTTAGTCCATGGGTCGGCCAAATGTAGGCCATTGGCCACATGCAGCTCCAACTCTAACTCAATTTCAGTGACCTCTCAAAGTGCCCCTCAAAGTTTAACACCAAATTTCAGTGGAAAATCATAGCACTGAATTTCAGCAGCAAACCCAAAGACCTATTAAAGGATATAGAAAATGCACCAAAGGTTAGACAGTAGTATACAGTGGACTCTTGTTATATGCTGGGGTTTGGTTCCAAGATCCCCCGTGTATAACAAAATCCGTGTATGCTCAAGTCCCATTAAATATAATGACATAAAATGGTGTACCTTATAAAACAGGGATAGGCAACCTTTTTGAGCCGGGGGCCGGGTTGCTGTCCTTCAGAAACTGGGGGGCCGAAGCCAAAAAATAAATAATTAAATAATTTTTTTAAAAAATCAATTAAATCCAAATAAGAATATTGAATTATATGAAAATAATTATAAAAAGGTCTGGACCCAGATACTAAAAGACTTACAAAGATGGGTTAAATTTGATATATCCTGGCTAGGGAGGGTGTCAACAGTGAAGATGAATATTCTTCCAAGGTTAATGTTTCTTTTTCAAAACATACCCATTATAACAAAGGAAAAGGTGTTTGTAGAGTGGCAAAAGGAAATAAATAAATTCTTATGGAAAGGTAAAAGGGCTAGATTCAAAAATCAGACCATGAAAAAGGAATTTGAAAAAGGAGGATGTGGATTACCGGATTTAAAAATGTACTACTGTATTGGGCGTGTGGACTAGTTTGGATCCAAGATTGGATTAAAGCAAATAATTCAAGAATGCTAAGCATAGAATCAAGCAATGTTAGGTTCGGATGGCATGCCTACTTATGGTATAAAAAATATCAAGTAAACAGGGATTTTTTGAATCATGCAATCCGAAAACCTTTGTTAAATATTTGGAATAACATAAGGAAGATATTCTATCAAAAAATACCACATTGGGTATCAACTCAAGAGGCCTTCTTTAGCAGATGGAATAAAAAGCAAGACTGGGTAAGATATAAGGATTTGATAACGACGAATATAAATAGTGAGATAGATATAAAATCTAAAGAAGAATTGGAAAAGGAAGGGATAAGTTTACAATGGTTTAGTTACTTCCAAATAAGATCAAAGTTTAAACAAGATATGATTAAAGAAGGGTTTGAAGGAAAAGAAAATGAACTTGACAAAATAATTTGGGGGCAAGAGCAAGGTAAAATATCAAAATTATATAAAGCACTTCTTAGTCGTGAATTGGAAAAGGAAAATATTACACACAATATGATAAAGTGGGCACAAGAACTTGGACACACAATTGCATTAGATAGTTGGGAAAACTCATGGAGGAAGACGCGTAAATTTACGGTATCGCAAGATTTGAAGGAAAATTATATCAAGGTTTATAATAGATGGTACTATACTCCAGTTAGAATAGCTAAAATGTCCAGCTCACATAATGATAGATGTTGGAAGTGTACAAATGAAAAAGGCTCATTTCTGCATATGTGGTGGGGGTGCAAAAAAATTAAGAAGTTTTGGGAAAAAATTCACAATGTATTACAAAAAATATTTAATGTAAGGTTCCCTATGTCACCCGAATTGTATTTGCTCAACATGACTACTCATTTGGGAAAAGAATTAGAGAAAACCCATTGGAGGATTATGTTGTATTGTATATCCGCGGCAAGAATTCTGCTGGCAAAATACTGGAAGAACAAGAAAGTACCGAATACAGAGGAATGGCTTCAGAAAGTGTTTGACCTAAAAGAAATGGACAATTTGACAATGTTATTAAGAGGTAGAGAGAAAGGGGATAAAAACTGGATTTTAATAGAGAAGTATTTGAGGAAATATTGGAAAGTATAAAGACTGATAACAAGACTTAACACTTTGATTTGCAATTAAATGAATATAATGAGGAGTAAGAAATGAATTTGAATTTGAAATAACAATAAGGAAGTTATGGGAAGTAATTAGCAGAGGCAAGGATGGTATAGTTATATATTTTTTGTACTTTGCAATTATGATGAATTACATGGAGCTAGATGCAGTATATTTGTTATTTGTCAACTGTAAATATTTTAATTAATAAAACTTAAAAAAAAATCAATTAAATAAATACACCGGGACAAATGTAGGACAAACTTTTCAGATGGAGGACACTTTTAAAAAATGGAGGACACGCAAAAAAATTGCTGATTTTTTCAACAATGAAACAAGAGATAGTGCCTGAAGGTGGAATTCCCAAATTGGATGGCACTCAACAAGCTATTGGGGTATAACTATGAGCACAACTATGAGTGGCCAATGACAGAGTTCGATTCAAGCTGAAAGGATGTTCAGCTGTTCACATTCTCAGAGGTGAAACAAAAGTCTAAAGCCGCACAACACATATTATAGGAACAAGAAATGTGAAAAGCATGAATCAGGGGATGCTAGGCCTATTAAAACAAGAACTACAATACTGTATAAATATTGCAGTACTTGAATGAGCTAAATTGGACAGAAATGGGACATAATGAGTCAGATAATTTTTTACTCAGGAGATGAAAATCTAAGAAGGAATGGGGGTGGGATTAATAGTGAGGAGAAATGTAGCAAAAGCAGTCAAAAGATAAACAGTAATGCAAAATCTAACTGAACAA
>NW_024806110.1:0-4177 GCF_019175285.1 Sceloporus undulatus
AATAATAATAATAATAATAATAATAATAATAATTTTATACCCCCTCTTCAGCCAAAAGGCTTTCAGAGTGGATTACAAATTGTTAATTAGACATTTAGACATTATGGCTCTTAGCCCAGCAGACCCTTAACTTCCTTAAATCTCGGTGCCATCATCCAGTGAATCATAAAAGGACTTCCCTTAACCTACACTGGGAACAGTTAAGGAACCTTATTTCTACTTATTTACTGATCTTCCCAAGCATCAACCGAGCCAAGACACGTGTAAAAGGAGCGTTGAGTAGTAGATACTACAAGGAGATATTTATCATAGCTAACATAAGCCATACAAGATATTAAGAATCTTGTAGGTACAATATTTGTAAGTATATAATATTAAATTCATACAAGTTATTAAAGAAATAAACTCAAATGTCCAATTCTGAGACTAACTTCCAAGATCCTCTCTTTAACTCTCTCTCTCTCTCGATCTCCAACTGACACAATTCCCCCAACTGTCTCTTGGTCTCTCAGGCCTTATATCTCCTTCTCACGGAAGCTTCCAGAAGGACCTTTATCTTGCTCTCTGATTGGTCAAGCAGTGATGTCATTCTGTGTGGGATGGAGGCAGGGACTGGGATTCCAGCCAATCAGGGCCAGAGATGGAGGGAGAGACTGGGATTCCAGCCAATGGCAGCCCTCAGAGTGTCCTCAGGAGGACTTCTGTTCCTAAAAGAGCATTGAATCCATGGCTTTGAGACAGGGTTGGTCCACAATTTTGATGCAGTGAGGCTCCTGGTTTGGAGCCATCATGAAAGGAAGCCATTCCTAATGACTGAATATGTGGTCTTCCTATTTCTATTCCCAGGGAAGGGAAGAGGGCCCTGGAGTGTTCTCTGCCTCCAAAAAGAACTTGACCAAACAGACTGGAAATCAAATACATAAATAATAAAACTTGGATGAATGGGAGAGGCTGCCCTAGACTTATATCAGTTCAGTGAAGCAAATTGTCAGGACCTTCATGGAAAACATTTCATGTGCTAAAAATGTCTCCCATCAGACAAGAAATCTAGATGACAGGAACAAAGTTTGCAGCTTTGTCTTTTCCCATTCACCCCTTTCTTGAAGATCCAGGGAGCTAAGGAAAAGAGAAGGGAGGATATTCCAATATGTCCCACTCTCTTGATATCCTGAAGGGATCAAATCATATTTGGGATTCACCATGTGCTTCCCTCCTGAATCACTCTCTGGATGAGGGCTATTTTCTATTGCAGATCACCTTTTCAGATGCCGCAGTGTTCTTCACAGAAGAGGAGGAAAGGCCGTTCTTGCGTCTGAAACAGAAATGTTTATACAGGATTTGGAAACCATGAAGCCCTATGAGGAAGGACTTAGGGAACTAGGGATGTTTAGCCTGGAGAAGAGAAGGTTAAGAGGTGGTATGACAGCTCTGTTTAAATATTTGAAAGAATGTCATATTGAGAAGGGAGCAAGCTTGTTTTCTGCTGCTCCAGAGAAGAGAACCCAGAACAATGGATGCAAGCTACAGGAAAAGAGATTCCACCTAAACATTAGGAGGGACTTCCTGACAGAAGGGGCTGTTCAACAGTGGAACAAACTCCCTCAGAGATTTTGGTGGAATCTCCTTCCTTGGAGGTCTTTAAGCAGAGGCTGGATGGCCATCTGTCAGGGATGCTTTGATTGAGAGTTCCTGCATGGCAGAATGGGGTTGGACTGAATGGTCCTTGTGGTCTCTTCCAACTCTATGAGTTGTAATTCATTTTGGTTGCATCTACACTGCAGAAATAGTCTACCTTTAACTGCCATGGCTCTCAGTGATATGGAATTCTGGGATTTGTAGTTGTGTGACTGTACAGAGGCCTTCCAGGGGGAAGAATCACTGTGTGCTGAATAGACTATAGCAGTGTTTCCTAAACATGTTCCCAGGATTACAGCGCCTCCGTTTACTGACCAGTAAAGTCCAAACCACTTGGAAGACCAGAGTTTGTGAAACACTGATCACTATAGCAAAGCCTTTGACTGCATAGATCATGAAAGGCTATGGAAAGCCCTTAAAGCCATGGGAGTGCCAAGACATCTGATAGTCCTGATGAGGAATCTGTACTCAGGACAAGAGGCTTCTGTCAGAACAGAACATGGAGAAACAGAATAGTTCTCAATTGGCAAAAGGCTGCATCTTATCTCCCCAACTGTTCAGTTTACATGCAGAAAATAAATGAAGAGATGGTTTGAAAGGCGGAGGGAAGATAAGAGGAAGGAACATCAGCAATCTTAAGATACATGGACCATACAATACTACTATTGGAAAACCCCACGGACTTGGAACAATGACTAAGGAAGGTCAAGGAAGAAATTGCAAAGGCAGGCTTGTTACTGAACATAAAGATAACAAAAATAATGTCTAGGGAAGATCTACATAAATCCAACCTAAATAATGAGGAAGTTAAAAGGTTTCTTGTATCTTGGAGCAGAATGGGAAACTGCAGTCAAGAAATTGAAACAAGACTATGAATGGGAAGGGTAGCCATGAAGGGACTGGACAAGGTCCTAAAATCTAAAGATATACAACTGAGCACTAATGTCCAGTCCATTGTATCCCCTGTTGCCATGTACGGCTGTGAGAGCTGGGCAGTAATGGAACTGGATGAGAAGAACATAAACTCATTTGAGATCTGGTGCTGGAGAAGAGGGCTGAGGATACCGCAGACAGTCAAAAAGACAAACAAATGGGTCTGAGAACAGACCAAGCCTGAAATCTCCCCGGAAGCCAAAATGACTAAACTGAGTCTGTTGTATTTTGGCCACATCAGGAGGAGGCATGAATAATTAAGAAGGAGAGTAATGCTAGGAAAGGTAGAAGGGAGTAGAAAGAGAGGAAGGCCGCATGCCAAATGGCTAGACATAATTCAGGGGGTTACAGGGCTGAATCAAGGGAACCTGAGCAGAGCAATGGAGGATAGAGGGCTTGGGAGGTGTCTCATCCACAGCGTTGCTGTGAGTCGAAGGCAGCTAATAACAACAAAGCAAGAAAAGACTTAAGGGTTTTATTTCAGCATCAGCTTCTGTGGGTTGTGATTCATTTCGGCTGCATCTGCACTGCAGAAATCATCTCATCTGACACCACTTTAACTGCCCTGGCTCAATGCTATGGGATTCTGGGAATTATAGTTTTGTGAGTTTTGTGTTAGCCTTTTCTGTCAGAGAGCTCTGGTGCCACAACAAACTACACTTCCCAGGATTCCATAGCATTGAGCCATGGAAGTCAAAGTGGTGCCAAACTGGATTATTTCTGCAGTGTAGATACAGCCTTTTTCAGATGCTTGGAGGACAATATTGTAAGAGCATATCCACACACACACATATAGACATATACATACACATGCACACACAATTTGTGGATTGTGGATTGTGGATTGAGATCAGAATGAAAAAAAAGATGGGGGGCAATAGCTATTATAATACTATTATAGGTGATATATAAGAGCTCCCTTAATTGTCCTAATCCTAAATGGGTCTTTCGAAGTCGGGTTTGCCCCCTCTCTTCCTCTTTGATGCTGTTTTTAAGTGAAACATGTTGAACTTGTAAGATGCCTGAGTGGCTGCTAGGAAATGAACATGGTTGCATTGTAAGAGAGATTTATTTTGTATGATCCAGTTAAGGATCCTATTGATTCCTTTGGGGACACATCTGTGGTCCAAACCTATGGTTTATTTTTCTTCTCCAAAATTAGTACGCATAGAATTATAGGCCCTAAATGCATCATTAATGATTCCTTTTGAAGTTAATGAAATGGAAACAAGCTGAACTATGGCTATATTATGGCCATTTCCCATTCTATTTTGTCTATCTTCAGTACATGAGGAAGAGGCTTAGGGCTCCATGTTGGGTCTGATGAAAGTGATGCTCTCCATAATGCCATCTATTGCCCTTTCTCTCAAGGATTTCCAAGATGTGTCTGTATCTGGGAAGACCCAGCAGCTGCACAAGAGTTGTGGGAATTTGCTTGTAGTGTAGGTGTATTTGGCCTAAAACCTCTAAAGGCACCAATGCCCATTTGATCTTAGGAGCTAAGCAGAGTCAGCCCTGGATAGTAATGGAGTGGGAGACTGCCAATGAAGGTCAGGTGCTGCAGGCTCTATTTCAGAGGAAGGAGTTAGCAAAACCATGGCTGAATCTT
>NW_024806111.1:0-4176 GCF_019175285.1 Sceloporus undulatus
AGGACTGGACTTCTGCTGTTGAGAAATTTACCCCTCTTGCTGTGGAGACAGTGTGTTCATTTTACAGTATTTGGAGTTCCTGATGAATTAGTAGATGCAAGGATGGCTTTTGAAAAGGAAACGTTATTTGACAAAGCAAATGATGCATCCTAAAATAACAAAGGATAGGTGTGATGCAACAGGAGCTTGCTAAATTACTGATAAATTATGGAACATGTTGTGTTACTTTTCCTTTCTTTTATTTAAAGGTTTTTTTTTTTCTGGGGGTGCTTTTTAAATCAAAGGAATACAACCAATCAAGGAGCCAGTGTTGGTGAAGTGTTTGTGCCATTCATTGGGTGACCTTCGGCAGGTCAGATGCACTCAGTCTCAGAAAACCCTATGATAGATTCACCCTAGGGACACCATAAGTATGGAGACATTTTCATTTGACCTGGCTCCCAGTACTGGCTCCACAATGTGCTCTCTTTATGCCTGCCCCATCCCACCCAGACCAATCACTTCCATTTCCAAATGCTTTGTTGAACTGGTCACAGAATTAACGAGTGATGGGCCGTTTCATTTTGCCATCTCTTATTGCTATGAGAGTGGTCCTTCCTTCAGTTCTCAGTATTTTGCATTTTCCCCAAGCAAGGATGGTCCTTTTCAGGAGAAGATGAGAAGCTAAACATTGGCCTGTTACAGACTGCCAGAATAAAGCTACTTCAGGTCTCTTTGGAGTTATGCTATTTAAATGATGCATGGGTCCTAAGAGTCCGGAGGTCGTGCCAAAGCCACAATCCAGTCCTAAGCACTGGAGTGCAGCTTTGGTGCAGCTTCCAGATTCTTAGGGTGCATGCATCATTTAAACAGCATACCTCCAAAGAGACCCGAAGCAGCTTTATTTTGGCAGTCTGTAACAGGCCATTGTCAATTTATTAGATGAGGACTTAGGGCCCTATCTCTGGACTTTGGACCACTAGGCAAGGCACTGGCTCTAAAAGATTCTATGTTTAGGGGAATGGGGGATGTTTCTATATCACTACCGTATCTGAAACAAACTCAAATTAGGGGTCTGGTGATGGTAGGAAGATCCAACATGATGTAATGGTTTAAGCACTGGACTACGACTCAGAAGACCAGGATTTGAATCTCCACCCAGCCATGGAAACCCATTGGGGGCATTGGGCAAGCTTGCACTCTCAACCTCAGAGGAAGGCAAAGGCAAAGAAAACAAAAACCCTTGCCAAGAAAAACTTGTCAAGAAAACTCAGTGATAAGTTTCCCTTAGGATTGCCATAGGCTGGAAATAAAATGAAGGCACTACAACAATAGTAGTATTTGTGTGCCTTTTTTCGTATCAGGAATCTCAGGAGAGGGCAGCCATTTCTATTGCTGGGATAGCAACAAGTATCCTTTGGTTTTCATACCATATGAGATACTGCAAATCTCAAGTATTTAAGAGAGGCAATATAGGTATGATGTCTAGCTTGATTGGATGTGATAGGAAATGAATCTGGAGTGTGATAAAGGGAATACATCGCAGTTAACACCTCCCACACAAAATGTAGAAAGTAACCAAAAGAAGAGATTTAAACAAAAGTCTTACTAGTAAGATAGTGGGAAATCATAGAAAGATTTGCAAAATTGAAAAATGCTTAAACCCAAATCCACAAAAAAACAATGAATCACCAGTTAAGAAAAAACTTAACCACAAGGAAATAAGGCCTTTCCGGGACTCAATGGCCAAGAATCTGACACAAAATATAAACCTATAACAAGAGACCAAATAGAGAAAATTCCCCTTAATGCCACCTCAGTTGTTTCTGCAAAGCATGTTATGCCAAAACCACAAGTATCTAAATTTACTTTCTTGTGAAAAACAGAAAATGGCACCAATAAATGATGTAAACCACAAAAAATGGAAGTCAGTTCTTCTTCAACATGAAATAATATTGTCCAACTATCCAAACCTGCCGGTATACTCACTCAAACCAAATGTAAGCTACATCTCCTAACCCTTCTAGAAGAGTTATGTCCAAAACAAATCACTGCCAAGGATATCTCCCAGATAAAATACATATATTTCAATAATTTCAATGCTCGAGTGCAAATTATGTTCAGTGAATCTAAGGCCCCATACAGACAGGCCAAAATAAAGCTGCTTCAGGTCACTTTGGAGGTATGCTGTTTAGTCCGGAAGCTGTGCCAAAGCTATGTTCCAGTCCTAAGGACTGGAGTGTGGCTTTGACGTGGCTTCTGGAATCTTAGGACACATGTATCATTTAAACAGCATACCTCCAAAGTGACCCGAAGCAGCTTTATTTTGGCCTGTCTGTATGGGGCCAACGTTTGCTACTTCCTTTATAGATGTAAATCTTTATTTGCAGTCAAGAACATATATGTCTCTATATTCTTTGATTGGATGTGACCAATTCTACTGCATCGCACACCACCACTATGTCCTTGGGTACATAGCTGTTAGGGGGACACCACCCACTCTTATTCAGCTGAAGAAAAAAAGAAAACGTCAAGACAGATACCAAGTTGTGTTGAATCTTCAGTGAACTCCCTTTTTTCAGCACAGTGTGCTTCCTCCCCTTGAGAGATGGCAAGGGGCAAAGATCAGCTTTTTTACTTTCGCATATTCTTGCATGACAGGATAGAATGACACCATTTTACTGTGCCATTGTATTTAATGAGACTTGAGTATCCACAGATTTGGTGGGAGGGGAACTTGGAACCAAACCACAGCAGGTACCAAGGGCCCACTGTACTAGCATCTGAACAAGAAAATTCAGTGTTGGAGGGGACAGTGTTGGTTAGCTCTATAATTAGCAAATATGTCAAAGGTATTTAACTCAGTTGTATTAGTGTATAAGTGATTGTGCTAAAGAATCAAGATAGGTAATAAAGTTGCAGCAAAATATATTCTTCTAAAGTAATCCAGTAGCAGTTGCCACAGCTGTGCAGTCTATTTACAGCAGTTCTTGATGTCCTTTCAGCCAGAAGACAACGTGAAGCTTTCCAACCTAGCATTATAAACAAAGAGCCCATTATTTAACTGATATATTGCTTTCCTCTGTTAAGAGCAAAGAACTTTAATAAGGAAATACTAAGGGGTACAGAGAAGGACAGCTCCAAGGTTTGGATAGATTACCCTACTGAAGGCTGCTAGAATTTCTGGACCAGTTTGACCTCTCAGGAATATTATGATACAGGGGGATTAAGTGGGGTCCACAGTGGTTTTTTATCTTTGATCATAAGATACTTTCTCAGAGAAGATGACAGCTTTAACAGCATCATGTTAACTGTCGTATATGTGGCAGTTGTCATCAAAGACATGATTTAATACCACTGGAATTACTCTTGGGAGAAGGGGCAAGAGTTTGTACAAAGAGCGCTTCTTGCTGTCCTTTCTGATGCACATGGGTATATTCATGAGTGAGGTTTTCAAAATTCCTAACCTCAGGAACCTCTTGTATTTAGGCATATGGACCAATAACCCAATAGAATTCAGAAACATTGTTCTGTTAGTTTGGGATATCAGTATGCAAAAAGATCATGTAGAACCTTTGAAACTAATTGAGCAAAAGGACTTGTTGAAAGAACTTTCACTCAATCTCAAAAGATGCTACAAGATCCCTTTGCATAACAATACCCAATAATATACAACAGAAGAGGGGGAAATATGACCCTCCGGATACTGATGTATTACATCATCCTAGACTGGGGTGGGCAATGGCTGGAGGGTGTTGGAGCTGCATCGGTCCCCCTTGGAAAGCTGTACCCACTGCCACACTCCTTGTGTAAAAGCAATTCTTTGTCTCCAAATGCTCAATATAGAGTAAGTGGGAAACTCACCACATTTTTGAAGGGTCCATGTCATTTCAGTTTCAGGGGAGTAGCCATTTGACAATAAGAAGCAACCCTGAATCAATATTTGGGTCTCTTCCTATTAAAAAAAGGCCTCTCCTGGTCTTAAAACAACTCAAAGGGCCCCAAATATGGCAAAATTGCTCCTCATATCCCCTAGCCTAGAGGGTATTTGGGGACATTTTAAAAAATGGACACTGGAGGGCCCTAGGGGCCACATGACAGCTCATGGGCCACACTTTCCCCATCCATGTCCTAGACTACTGGCTGGGGGTGATAGGAATTGGACTGCAAAGACATCTGGAAAGACTCAGATGATGT
>NW_024806112.1:0-4176 GCF_019175285.1 Sceloporus undulatus
TTGCGCACTGCAGGCTTCATGGCGTATGGCTGCGAGGCTTCTTCTCTCGGGCGCCCTCCTGTGGAGGCAACTGGCCAGGTCAAAGTCTTCGCGCAATTCCGCTCCTCTTAAGCGCTTTAGCGCTCTCCTTTCTGGCTGTCTCTCGGGCGCCCTCCTGTGGCTCAAACCGCGCACTTCGACCTTTTGACGCTTGCGGCTTCCCTGTCCTGGGCGCCCTCTGGTGGCCGAAAGGGAGCGTTGCTGGCTCATTATTCCCAGGCCCCAAGGGGCTCATGGTTCCTGGCTCAGGGCTGGCCTCTTTGGGTCCACATTTACAACAACAACAACAACAACAAAAATACTAATGAAGGGCAGGGGAGGCAAAGGCTTTGGTCCTGGGCCTCCTGAAGGGCTAAACCCTTCTGCCCTGAGAACAAGCCATCATGGACCTTTGGGACTAGAGCTCCCAAAAGAGCCTCAGGGATCATGGGAGGCGGGTTCCAGTCCTTTGGCCCCAAGCCCTTCTTTTCTTTCCATGGGGCAAAGTCCAGAGGAGCCCCCTGGATCCCCAAATCCATGGAGGCAATGGGATATTATTAGGATTAGGATTTTATTTTTATTGTTATTTTATTTTTATTTTTATTATTTATTTATTTATTTAA
Source organism: Sceloporus undulatus (assembly GCF_019175285.1). Classification (NCBI taxonomy): domain Eukaryota; kingdom Metazoa; phylum Chordata; class Lepidosauria; order Squamata; family Phrynosomatidae; genus Sceloporus; species Sceloporus undulatus. The sequence continues at coordinate 642 of NW_024806112.1, forward strand.
ATTATATATGAGATATATAAACTATGGGGTTGTCCTGGCCCTCCTCTGAGGCTGAGAGAGTGTGACTTGTGAGAAACATATATAACTGTGTCTACAGAATTATATCCCTAAGTAACCGAGGAGGAATGACCCCCGAATTCCCCTTTGACTGCGCAACAACCCATTTAGATAAGAAGAGACATGGTCTAATGCTTAAACCACTATGCCATGCTGTCTCGATAGACCTTGATAAGACTTATCATAGAACGTCTATAAAAATCCTATCACATTGTATAATATATGTTATATTATTATATTTCTATTATGCCTAGAAATGGCACAAGAGACGAAAAGGCTTGTGTAAGCTGCATTTTATTGTCCTCATGGACTATGAAGGTGCGCAGGCGGAAAGACGACGTCCCCCATGTTCCCATGTTTCCTGGCGTTCGGTGCTTTCGAAGGTACGGATTTATGCGCAAGGGACTCATCATCGGTAGAAGAGGAGCATGGCGGACTCCAGGAGCGCTTTGGAGACGCTCCAACCCATTTTTCTTCTTCTTCTTCTTGTTCTTATACAGGGATGTAGCCAGGGGGGGGATCTGGGGGTCCGGACCTCCCCCTTCCATTAGAAAAATGAATGGTGTGTGCTGCTGCGCCACCGCACTCAAGCCCCATTATAATGGTGGCACTTAGTCTGGACCCCCCCCCTTCCTAAAATCCTAGCTACGTCCCTGTCTTATAGTCTACTCTGCCTTTTCGCCCGCTCTGGGATTCAAGCCAAGGCGGCTCTCTACAGTGCAAAGAGATGCAATTTAAAGAACACAACTTGCAAAACTTAACTTACAATTAATCTATTAACAGAATTAAAAGGAATAAAACCATGCCCATTTTAAAAAATTGGGAGGATGTCGAACTCTTTACTTACCTTTTCTCCCAGGCAGGGACTCAAAGCAACTGACGACAATTTTTAGAAAAATGTTGAAATATGTAAAATGCAAAAGTTAAAAACCTGTGAAACAACCAGAAGAAATTCAAACCGGGTTAAAACAGATATTAAAAGACACACACAGCAGCAGCAGCAGCACAGTGGTTAGCATAAGATGGGCCTTATATTATTACTAGTAAAATGCTTGTCAGAGAAGAAAGGTCTTTGCTTGTCTGAGAAAAGAAAGTCCTCTTAACTTCTCTGGGAAGGGAAGGGAGTTGCAGAGATCCTGGGAACATCCACCAAGAAGGTCCTGCGTCTCTCGTGTTTCCACCAGACACACCATCGATATTTCAGACCTTGCTATCCATAGCTAACATCCGTCTGTGAGTGAACATGAGTTTCCCCCGTAGAATTCAGGTCTCTCAATATCTCTGCCCCTGAAAGATCCAAGAGGATATCTCCTTCCTTCCTTCCTTCCTTCCTTCCTTCCTTCCTTCCTTCCTTCCCTCCTTCCTTCCTTCCTTCCCTGATCTGAGAAGAGAAGGAGCTCAAGACAACTTACCAGCAGCTCAGCAGCAAAAAGCCAAGGAAGTTGGAAGACGCTTTTCGAAAGAGGGGAAACCGCCATTGCTTTTATACGGTTCTTTCAAGGCCTGAAGGCTAGGCTTCAGCGCATACCGATATTGGTTTTGTAAAATATAGGCCACCTGGGTTTTTTTTTTTCCTTCTAGATTTTTCCTGCCCTGTTTACTCTAATTAAGTTCCCAGTTTACAACCATTGAACGCCGTGTTCCAAAATTGCAGGGTCTGGAGGTGTGTGTTCTTGGCGGACCTGGGATGCCCTTTGTGTTCCTCTAATTGCCCTCTGAGGATTTTTTGCTGATGAACCCAAACTTCAAAGAGGCCGCTGTCCACATACTATAAGTCATCCTCATCTGCCTGGTTTGTACCAGAAGCAAAGATGCCTGTGCCGCGTGTCAGCATCCACAGCATCGCTATGGATCTAGGCGCCAAGGACCAACCCTGATGGGCTGCACATCAGCCAAGGAACACACTCCACAAAAGGGGAATGAAGAAGTGGAAGGGAAAAAAACATTTGCATGTATGCATATGCAATGAGTGTGTGCATGTATCATACACTCATTGTAACACTGTACAGTTTGAGTCTCCCCTTTCCGGATTCCCAAAATCCAAAATATTCCAAAAACTAAAACATTTTCATAGGTGGCTGAGATAGTCGCACCATTATTAGTATTATTAATATTATTATTTGCTCATATCCCACCTTTATTCCACTACAGCCAGCCCTCCACATTCGCTGGGGTTAAGGGTGAAGGACCCCTGGGAATGTGGGGTTTGGATCCAGGACCCTCCGTGGATAACAAAATCCGTGGATGCTCAAGTCCCATTAAATATAATGGCAGAGCAAAATGGTCTCCCTTGTATAAAAATGGAAAATCAAGGATTGCCATCTGGAATTTATACTATTTAAAAAATATTTTCAAGCCGTGGATGCTTGAATCCGTGAATAAAACATCTGTGGATAAGGAGAGCCAACTGTATATACATATATGTATGTATGTATGTATTGAAATTCGGAAACATGCAAGATACAAACATACAGACCCTTAAACAACGGGACACTAATTTGTGTTTTCAAAATAGAACTTGTCTTCCTAACTTTTTGTGTTAATAAGCCTTTTTAATTGTGTTGGGCATGTGTGTATTGGTGTAAACGGACTTGACATTGGTTCCAGGAGAAAAGCAGGGCTGTAAATGGAAGAGAATAATATAAAATGTGCGCACGCCGCACAGTGGCTGGTAGCGCAAAAGATAACTCCAATTTCCCTCTGCTTAGGCTGGCATTACATCCCTGAAGGATTTTGGGGTCAGTTTTTCTACTACGCAAAGGATGAGCGCGCTGTGTATTGCAACTCCCATGATCCTGAGCCAGTTGAGCCAAAGCTGATGCAAGTTGCAGTCTAGTATTATCTCTGCGGCTGATAAAATGCACAAAGTGGCAACATCTCAGATCAGGGTTTCGTGCAACTTTTTGGAGTCCTTTTCCTGCTGAAGTTTATTACTGTACTCAGAAAGGAGCTGCCTTCCAACTGCCTGATAACATATAAACCCGGTTTTGTGGGAGGAAAGAGGAAAAAGCAGAGCCAGCATCAGTTCCAAGTTGAAGAAAAGTTAAATGCTACTTTTGTGGAGCCCTTGAGCTTCAGCCGCGTTGGCCCCGTTTCCATTCACTGTTCTGCAATGTTCTCTTGTGGCGCATTTTGGGATTTCCTTACCAAAAAGCCAAGGCTTCTTGCAAGCCATTCTATATATCCCACTCTGGCAGAAAGGTGTCATACATACGAAATAAATAACCAAATATCAAATTGATCAAAGGTTGTCATCGTACAACTAGCTGGGCTGGTTTAATAGGAGCAGAGGATGGCAGAAATCCCAAGCACTTGTACCTCTCCAAATCTTGCCTGTACCCACCTGAGCCCTGCCTTCAAACCCTATGAAAGGTGTTGAGATTCTCCCTTTTGCAGAATGGACACACTTTCTGAATTTCAAATAAGGGACGCCCCTTATAGTAAAGGACATTGCATCAACAATGTATATTGTAGAAAT
>NW_024806113.1:0-354 GCF_019175285.1 Sceloporus undulatus
CTCCATGCATGGTTGGATTCTATATTTGCTAGCATAGGAGATTAGTGCTATGGTCCTATCATTGCTGCAGTCCTTTGTATCTCCTTTTTGTGAATGGGGATGTACAGTCCTCCCTCCATATTCACAGGTGAACAAGACCACCGTGAATATGGAAAAACCGTTAATAACTCCCCCCCCCCCCCCCTCAGAAGCCAGTTAAAGAGAGGGGTGAGTGGGGGAAGAGGAGCGGGGGCTTGTGCTCCTTTTTCCCCACCCTCCCATCCCTTTAACTGGCTTCCTGCTGCTTTTCCTGCCGGATCACTCTCTGGGCTGCTCAGGAAGACATCAGGAAGGAAAAGGGAGGAGGTGGCTCCC
>NW_024806113.1:454-4176 GCF_019175285.1 Sceloporus undulatus
CCATGTCTCTTGACATATGTTGGTTAGCACTAGAGTTGACTCTGTCAATGTGGATTTCAGCAGTTCAGTTGGAATATCATCTGTTCCTAGTGGTATGTTTATTGCTGTTTCTCTTATTGGAGCTTCTGGCACACTTTTTAGAATTTGGGGTTCATCTTTATATGACTCTTCATCCCATGTACCCTTCATTTTGTTATCTCTTTTATATAGTTCTTTTGTGTATTGCATCCAATGTCTTATTGCTCCTTCCTTGTCTTGAATTATGTTATTTTTATTGTTATAGAGTGTCCTAGTCCTTGGTTTGAATTTCCCTTTGATTTCCCAGATCTTGTGGATTAGTCTCTTGCTCTTCTCTTTTTCTTGTTGTCTTCTATTTCTCTGCACTGGTCGTTGTAGTAGCTTTCTTTATCTTTTCGCACTAGCCGTTGCACTGTTGCATTCGTGGTTCTTAGTTTGTTCTTATCCCCTTTTTGTTTTTCTTCCTTTCTTTCCTTTATTGCTTATAGAATTTTATCTTTCATCCATAATTTCTTCTCTCTTTTTTTTGGCTCTTGAAAGTGTCTGTCTGCATTCTTCTTTTATTATGTCCCTGGCTTCAGACCATAGCTCTGTTTTAGGAAATTTCATAAGAACTTCATAAGTCTGCTGGTTGCCTTTTTCCACATCAGGGCAAAAGGTAGATCAGGATGTACTGATAGATCTCAAGAATATTTGGCTAGTATTATGGGCTCCTTGTTGTTCAGTAAGAAATAGCAACTAAGAAGCACATGCATGTACACATGAGGAAAACACAGGTGCAGGTTTTTTGTATGAAGGGGCTTGTTCCTTCTCCAGTTCCTGATCTTCCTTCATTCTTAGCTTATATCTCTCCGCTTCAGCTATTATTTTCAGTGAGTACTGGTAGTGTGGATTTCAGGCTTCTTTTAAAATTAGAAAGTGGATCCTGCAAGTTTGTTGCCTATCTCCAATGCATCCTTCTGCAGGCACTAGAAATCGTCTTTCTTCACACATGTTTTGAAACACAAATAACCTTGCTTGTATCTCCATGGTTGTAGATCTGCAACTGAGGCTGTAGAAAAACCCTGCACACTGCACAGTTCATCTGCTGCACTTCAATTCTTACTAGGCACAACCTAGTACAATAACATCCTTGTACAACCTAGCACAATAAGATCCAGCCTCCCTTGCAGAGCTCAGTGCATTTTTTCCACCCTCATTGGGGAAGGTAATTCATAGAATTAATAATCCATATTTGTATCATACTCTCATGGTCTGGAAAAAGAGGAGGCACATTCTTGCTCCAAGTCCTTCACCAATACAACCATTTATTTCTCATCCCCTGTTTGTGGAGCCTGATAGGTGGACTTGTTTCCATCCATGGTACAGCAGGGAGGGTTTGATGGTGAGAGATCTATTTTTTACATGGTAGACCCTGGTCCAGAGAGTGTCTGATCAAGGCTCTTTCCCCCTTTGAGCCCTCTTGGATGCAATTGAATCAAACTGCATCCTTTTTAGATCAGCTCGTTAGGAGGAAAGAACTCCCTTGCTCACTTACTCTGTTTGAATGCATGTGTATAAACAAAGATACTTGCATTAAAGGCAGAGTGGCAAAAATATATAAGTGGATGCTACACGAGACTTTCGGTTGTGGGCTGACTCATAAAGTGGGGTGAGAGATGGATTTAAACATTCAAATAACAGATTCAGAGCAGCTTAAAATCTGGAACACTCCCCCATATAAATCTAATTCTATAGCCCTGAAAGAAACCACTCTTAAAGTTGTGCATAGATGGTACCTCACACCACTACAACTTGCACGCATTACTAAGAACCCAACCTCATGCTGTTGGAGAGGGTGTAGTAATAGAGGTACCTTCTTGCACATGTGGTATGATTGTCCAAGTGTATTTGCATTTTGGCATTCAGTAGTTAATTTAATTTCAGACATCACTGAGCAAAAAATTGTCCCTTCTCCAGAACTTCTATTGCTTTCAGTGTTTATTAATGAAAACAAGACATTACACAATAAAGATATTATTCCATTTTTGTTGGCACTGGCCAGGATTGAAATTGCCAGGGCTTGGAAAACTGGAAAGGTCAATATGACTGATTGGTGGTCTCGATTTTGGAATTTTTGATTTATGGAAAAGCTCAAGAAGGTTGCGGGGGTGGAATCGTCATCTGCCTTTTGAAGAAAGATGGTCCCCACTTATATCTTATCTCAGCAACATTGGAGCAGAAATGAGTCTTCCTCAATGACTGAACTGGTGCAAAGTAGGTATTGTATCTCTCCATCCCTGTTTTTATGTAATGTTGCCCTTTTACATCCCATGTGACCTTGGATTTTTGAAGATGGTTTTTAAAATTACTGTATTTAAAAAAGATAACATCCAAAAACCACAAAGCAGCGATATCTTTATTGGACAAAATGGTCCAAGCGTTTGAAGCTCTATTGGCTTTTTCATCAGCCAAAGGTACTAAAAACCATTCAGGAGAAAGAAAAAAATGGTGATGCTAGAGTTACATTTTGTATTGATGTTGTTATTGTTGTTCTCAGTGAAGATGGTATAGAGAGATATTCCTGTAGACAGCCATCCCTCCCTTTTGGCCATGTAGGATCTGTGAAACAAAGAGTCATAAAGTCCAGGAAATAAAGTTTAAACTCCATTTTTAACACATTTGCCTGATAAAGAGCTTTGAAAGCTTGCATCATGTATTTTGTGTATTTTCGTAGGCCGAATAAAAGTTTATCTGTTTTGTGGATTTTGGATGTTATGGTACTTTGCTGCAACACAGGTACCCCTGGATATGTTTTTAGGCACAACCCAGTAATTTTAATTTTGGCCTTTTCTCCAAACATCCTTTCCTCCCTCTCTGCCTCCAAACTGCACTTTATAGAAGATAGTCATGAAAGTATGCTGTGAACCGTGCGTAGAACATTGCCTTAGTGTAAGCCCTGCAGACAGCTCTTTGTACTGATATGCTGGATACTGATGTCTTTGGAAACAGTAGCGAATCTACTGAAATGCTTTATGACATCATAATTTACTGTACTGTATATTTTTTCAGCTTTAACATCCCTTTTAAAGTAGCTCCCTGTTAGAATTTTTGCAAAAAGCCAGTGAAAGCAATGCAGAGTGTCACTTCTGTTTGGTTAGTTGAGGCAAGGAACGTGACAGACTGAAGGGAAAAGAGCACATATAATTTGCCTTCATGGTGTATTCTAGCTTCAGTCTTTCCTGAGGAGGAATTTGTGAAGCAGAGACTAGTTTAACTGTTTGACCTGGAGTTAAAGGGGGGGAAAGTACCATCCAGTTTTTATCCAACTTCCTAGTTAAGCATTCAGTTCTAAAATGTGAAAGTTTGACCAAGACTGCATCTATAAATAGATCCCAGTAATATCTTCCTGAAGTCTGTGGCTGCTGCCACACTGCAAACTTAATGCAGTTTGACACTGCTTTAACTGTCATGGCTCCATCCTGTGGAATCCTAGAATTTGTAGTTTGTTGTGGCACCAGAGGGCTCTGACAGAGAAGAATATCTCACAAAACTTCACATCCCACATACGTTGATAAAATTTGTAAATCCCTTTTCTGCAGAATTTAAGGAGTCTTCTCCCCTGCAAAAATTCCAAACTCTTGCGAATCACAGGTGGCTGGATCATACTCTGTTAGACTGATATGAGGAGTATTTCAGTCATCTAGACTGGCCCTTATTTTGGC
>NW_024806114.1:0-4175 GCF_019175285.1 Sceloporus undulatus
CATTTAACCAAATCCACCTCAGAATCGACCAAATAATAGGAATAATAGTTATTAGTGGGTTTTTCAGGCCTTGTTCTGGAAGAGTCCATTCCTGATGTTTCGCCAGCATCTGTGCCTGGCATCTTCAGGGAACGCTGGCATGGAAGAGAGTGGGGCTTATAGACTCTGGTTTATGAGAAGGGACTTCCATGTTCATTCAGAGTCTCCATTGAGTTAAGGATCCCTTGTCTTCTGGGAATCCCTTGATTCTGGGTGCTTTTCATTTCCATTTGATGGGTCTGGATTTTGGTGTTTTTCAGGACTAATGGCCAAACTTTGGTCCAAAACACGCTGCAGAAGCAATCCAGTCAGAGACCGCTTTAACTGCGCTGGCTCAATGCTAGGGATATAGGGTTAGCCTGTTTGTTTGTTTGGCTGTTTATTTATTTGTTGGCTTATCTTTTTATTTCCTCATTTTTCTATGCATATATGTCCATGTCCTTATCCTTAATCTTAGTTTCTTTCCCATCTGCATTTTATTCCTTTTCTTTCTATATATCCTTCTCCACTTATTCTTCTGTCTTTTTTCCTTAACCTTCCACTTTATTCCTTTCAGAATACTCTCCTCCTTTTCCTTCTTTTCATCCTCTCCTTGTAATCCCTTCTCTTTTCTTACGCCTCTTCAAAAGGCATGGCAACCATTTCAGTCAATTCCCTTTCAGAAAGTATTCTCCTATGATTCCCTATGGGCAAGTATTTGCCTATGGTTCCCTATGGCCAAGTATTCTCTAGTGATTCCCTATGGGCAAGAATTCTCCTATATTTCCCTGTGGCAAGTATTCTCCAAGGATTCTCTATGAGAAACTATTCTCCAATGATTCCCTTTGCGAAAATATTGTCACCTAAACTGTAGGAAAAACGTCCTGACTATATATATATATATATATATATATATATATGTCTCCTAATGATAGGAGGGTCGAAGGAGAACTGAATAGGGATTTGGGGAGCAGTAGTCAAAAATAATCCAGTTTGACGCTGCATCCACACTGCAGGAATAATCCAGTTTGACACCACTTTAACTGCCATGACTCAATGCTATGGAATTCTGGGTAGTGTAGTTTGTTGTGGCACCAGAGAAGAGCCAAGGCAACTCATGCTTACACTGTTAGTATCTATCTAACATTATGCAGTACATGGGGTTGAGACGGCCATGGTCGCCCTGGTCGATGATCTCCGTCTGAGCGCTGACCGAGGAAGCGTGTCCCTGTTGGTGCTCTTGGACATCTCAGCGGCTTTCGATACCATAGACCATGGTATCCTTCTGGGACGCCTGGCTGAGGTGGGAATTGGGGGCACTGCGCTCCAGTGGTTCCGTTCCTACCTCTCTGGGAGGTCCCAGATGGTGCAGCTGGGAGACGTGTGCTCCAGCGAGCGGGCCCTTAAAACTGGGGTCCCTCAAGGAGCCATTCTGTCTCCCATGCTATTTAACATTTACATGAAACCGCTGGGAGAGATCATCCGGAGACATGGGGCGCGGGGTTATCAGTACGCTGATGACACCCAGATCATTTTCTCTATGTCTCCGACTGATGCAGTGACCAGGGATGGCGTCTCTCCTCTCGTGGCCTGTTTGGAGTTTGGAGTCAGTAATGGACTGGATGAGGGAAAACCGACTCAAGCTTAATCCAGAGAAAACGGAGGTACTAGTGATAGGTTCCCCCGGTCCAGGAATGGCAGTGGTTCCACCTGTCCTGAACGGGGTCACGCTCCCCGTGAAGGACTCTGTGCGCAGTCTGGGAGTGCTTCTTGATTCGTCGCTTCATCTGACTGCTCAGGTGAATGCGACGATCAAGAGCACCTGTTACCAGCTTCGGCTGATTCGCCAGCTGCGCCCATACCTGGACCGGAGGGACCTAGAAACTGTGGTACATGCTCTGGTAACTTCAAGACTGGACTTCTGCAATGTACTCTACATGGGGCAACCCTTATACCAAACTCGGAAGCTTCAATTGGTACAGAATATGGCAGCCCGGCTGGTCACTGGCGTATCCAGGACCAGCCATATAACACCTGTACTTAAAGATCTTCACTGGCTGCCCATCCGCTTCCGAGCTCAATATAAGGTGTTGGTTATCACCTATAAAGCCCTAAATGGCTTGGGCCCAGGATTCCTAAAGGACCGCCTCTCCCCGTACAATCCGCCTCGCACCCTCAGAACATCTGGGCAGCAACTGCTGAAGGTGCCTGGGGCCAGGTTGGCCTCTACTTCTAGGGGGGCCTTTTCGACAGCTGCCCCAGCCCTTTGGAACACGCTGCCCACCGAGTTCCGCTCATCTACCACCCTGGCCCAATTTAGGAAGGATCTCAAAACCTTCCTATTCAAGCAGGCATTCCCCGATTAAAGATCCTGCGGGCCTCCCTCCTCTTTCGTGGCCATGAGGACGGGCTTTGGGGCTTTTATTGTTGTTTTGATGTATATTGTTGTGATGTGATTTTAACTCTGTATTTGTGCGCATGTCGCACTGTTGTAAGCCGCCCTGATCTTTCTGGAAGGGCGGGATAGAAATAAAGATTTTATTTATTTTATTTTTATTTATTCCAAAATTGGCTGATATAGTCCTGCTGCGTCTGGCGACTCTCCCTTTCATTCTGATAAAATAGTCTGATTTGCAGATTGAAATCTTTAAACGGAGCTTACTTAAGCCGGCAAAGTTTTCTTCTTCTGTGCCACATCCGTTATCAGAAACCTCAATGAGATCTGATCCATAATCTTTCAGCTTCATTTCTACAAAAGAGAAAGAACATTTGTTGTTAGTCAAAGCGTTTCATGAACCAAAAGTTACAAAGCACTTTTCAATGTTCAGCTGACATTCCCAGGATAGATGAAGGCTTTCCACGTATATAGTTTCTTGGACAGACGTAGGACAGGGGTATAGTTATAAGGCCTCAAAAGGAGGGCATTGCCCCCAAAATAGGAACATGTCCCCCGATTAAAGTTTCCTTTAGCCTCCAAATATCGCAGAGAGACATCGAAAATCATTCACTCCTAGAACTCTTACTTTCTGAGTAATGAAATACTCTTAGTAGCCAAGTAACTCTGTCTAAAGAGCATTTCTAAATGCCCCACTAGAGATTTCAATTGATGCAATGCTAGAAATGTAAGAACTCACGGAAAATTTCGTGGGGGCAGAATTCTTATTGGGAGTCAATGTCCTCATTTAGCCCCCGAATATAGTCACACTTTGGGGTGGGATAGATGTGGGTTGTCAGATGTTGTTTGACTGTAACTCCCACTAGATCTAACTAGGATAGACAACAATGAAGAACGATGGAAACTGAGTTCCAACAATACTTGACAAGAAACATACCTGGCTTTAAAACAGGGCCCTTTGGATGTATTCAGACTTCGACCCACAGAAGCCATGGACACTAAAGGCAACAGTGAAGGATACTGGGAGACGCAGTCCAAAAATGGCTGGAGAGAGTCTAAACCTTTACAAAGTGTGGCATAATGCAATCCTAGGAGTTTATTGGTCAAATCCCATGCAGAAACGGGACTTTAAAATCCGGATGTTGTTTGTTATCTGAAAAACAACGTTTTCAGTTTAAATTCAGTTTCTGAATGGGATTCGTCCCGTCTGATAAACTCCTTCGTCAAGACTATAGATTGCTCCCAAGACTATAGATTGCTTCTGGTATGTTTCCAATTTGTGATCATTACAATTCTGAAATGGAGGGTTTCTCTCTCTCTCCCCGAAAACTCTGACATTGAGCCTCAGGGTTTAAAGGGAAATGCAATATTGGCTCTTGAAAGAGGCCCAGAAGCCCAGATCCCCCAAACCAGCCCCAAGCTTTCCGATAGTAGTAGCGCCAGCATCTATGCTGTTTCCGACCAGCTCTTTCTCTGCGGTGCATAGACTCAGCACTACTTGCCCCAAACAGATCTGGAGGAGCGACTTATGGTCTCTTGGCTTGATGGCTTTAGCAGACTGGGGCCTTTGGGTCCAAGGAAAGGCAGCTGGGTCTCCAGCCTTAGCATGGGACCCAAATGGCACTGAGACGCAAACAGGAGTTGCAACTCAGGCTTAAGAAGGAGTATCATATATAAGTATTGAGTAGATCTTTGCAAGAAAAGCCAAGAATAGGGTTGCCTTATGGCTGCCAAGTCAGAAATAACCTGAAGGCACACAATA
>NW_024806115.1:0-4175 GCF_019175285.1 Sceloporus undulatus
GGGCACCTATCACAAGCACCTCCATTTTCTCTGGATTCGGCTTGTGTTTGTTTTCGCTCATCCAGCCCATTACTGACTCAAGGCAGGCATTCAGACGAGATATGCCATCCTTAGTCACTGCAGCAGTCGGAAACATAGAGAATGCTGGAAGATTGGTTTAATTTTCATGGCTTCTCATTTAAATCAAACTGGCAGTTAAGCACAGGGATCTGCTAGCTTGTGTGCTGGATATGGCGTCATAGGATTTTTCATCCTGCTTGCAAGTGACTTCAGCTGTCACTTTCTAGACAGGCAAGCTATTTGCTGGAACTGCATCATGAGCAAGAAAAGTGCCAAGATGGGAAGTGAGCAGGCAAAACAGCTGTTGCATTGTGCTTACTACTGACTAAAGTCATGGCCTATTGCAATTCCAATCAAGGTTTCCAGCTCCAATAGCAACACAGTAACTTTTATAATAGGCTAACTCCTGACAAGAAATGGGTAGAAAAGAAAATGTTGCTTTGCATACATGGGTCTGAATCATTTTGATTTCTCACAACTAGAGTAGATCAATTGAATCAATTGTGAAATGGTGAGTTGACACAGAAGTAAACCTTATTGATTCAATGTGTCTATCCTTGTTTGAATTAACAATAGGATTCAATCCTTGGTGGGGAAAATGCAAAAACTGGCAATTCCCCCCCCCCCCCTCAATTTGCTTTAATGGGATATAATTCAGAGAGTAGCTTCAGATGACTGTTTTTCACTGGTAACTTAAGAAGGGACTTTTTTTTCAGTTGCCAGAATACTCTGAGTGTTCTGGCCCTGAATCCACCCCCCTCCCCCTAGATTTCCCTCTTACATGCTGTCTTTTGCTGCAGGCTTTAAAAGAACAACAGGTAGCTGCCATTCCATGCATTCATCACCCAGCACCACTGCTGAATTCAATACAAGACACCCAGCCATGTTCTAAGAGACTTACAACTGAAGTAGTAGCCAGCTTGTGGATTAGGGGGAGGAAGCCCCAAGATCAGGTATGGGTGTCATGAAGACTGCTTACACCTGATTTGGGGACTTGGGCTTGTATCATATAAACAGGACTTAGCAAGCCTGGGGTGAATTTGGGGGAACTTGTCCATGTAGACAAGCCCATGGAAGGAAACATTGAACTCCCCATTGCTGCTATGAACTCAATAATTGCCACCACCATTCATCCCAAAGGCTCCTTCTTGCATTTAAACAGATATGCCCATTGAAGGCTAATGCATTTGGCTAGTGGTTAAAATAAACGATAAAGTATCAAATATAAATTATAATTTACACTAGCTTTGAAATAAGGATTGAAATGAGGTATTTCCTTTTGGAAACAGTTGCTGGAATAATTTTACTCATTCAGATTCCACAAGGCATATATCCTGATTTCAGATACTCAATTCCAGAAGAAATTTAACAGAATCAGTAACTCTATGGTCTTCACTGATGTTGTACACCACGTAGCATTCAAGTAGTGGCAATGTGTACTAGGAGAAGGAAGAGAAAATAATTTGATTTGCAATTTAATTCAAATTCTTCTAATTTTACACTTCAAAACTACTTTGAAAAAAAGAAACTGCTTTAAAATGGTTATCTATCAAACTTCATACATCTCCGAACTTGGTAGCATTTTCCGATCAGAAGTGTGAGCCATGAAATTTATATTAAGTCAAAACACACTGTAAATGTGTTTCAGACTAAAAATGTGATAAGAATCATAGTAGAAAAATTGTTTGCAACAAATGAGTATATTAAAATGCATATACAGATGTATTCTCAACACAGTGGTGTGCAAAAAATAAATATGAATTTTACTGAAAACATTTTTTTAAAACAACAACAACAACTCAGTGTTGAGGGGAAAAGAAAACTTAACCATGGAAAAATTTTCAAAGTTCAGAACAAATACTAGCTAAGGTAAAAGGAGAAAAAAAAAAACCTGGGAAACCAAAACTTCTCCATTTATCCACCCTTGTTTGCAGTAATACAAAGAAAAATGGCATCATGCAGAGGTGCATTCTGGCCATTCACAGCACAAGCTACAGAGCCAGTGAAGCTTTTTTCATCACTGTCGGATGCTACTAAATCCTTATTCTGCTTCAGATTAGTTCTGCTATTGGCAAAGCAAAAAGTCAGCTGCTCCCTTTCCAATGGAATTCAGTCACTTTTCTCTGTGAGCCTACACTAATAAAAGATGAGTCAGATTTGCCTTAATCCAATCCATAATATGAAAAGATAAATGAATCAGCACTTGCCTGGAAATCCATAAAACTTGGATCCTACTGTAGTTCTTTCCTGTGGGAGATAAATGCTTCATAAAATTCAAACTGAGAAAAGTTTCTAAAGCATGTTCTTCAGAGTGGAAAAGACCTTTCATTCTGTGTGATAGCACAAGGGAAATTGATGAATCTAACAGGCAATTTAACAAGTTAACAGGAGCTAGGGAAAATGACTTCACTGCAATTGGATGCCTACCCAAAGACAGACAATCAAGTTTGTAAACAAGCTCCAGCAGTTTGCCCTTGGGATGAATTCATTTCACTTCTTTGAACATTGCAAAATTAAATAGAACGTCTGATGCTCAGGGTACATCAGATTTGGACTAGTAATTTTTGAGCAGGGGGATCAAGGTGCCAGGCTGCTAAGCAGTCATTTGAGATTTTGCTTCTTTCCATGTTACTCATTATACAAAGAAAGTAACAGAGCATTTAACACAGTGAAAAAAAAAAAGAACATTTAATCTGAAATACTGGCTATTCTCTTTCCTTACTCTCCTTTTAACTCTACTTCACTTCTATGGTTCTTCACTTCTAAATTCTACTGAATTTAAATGAGATTGGGATGAAAAATGTGGGTGTTTCTTTCAATGCAATTCAATATTTAAGAACTGACACAAGGCAAGGGTTAAAATTCAAAAAGTTCAGATCTATTCATTTATTTTTTTACTTTATTATGGGGTACTTACATTTCAAAGAAACCCTTTAAATCCTTCTACAAAATAAAGAGCAAAAGGTGACAGCCTTTTTTTAGACTATACCACTATTGACCATCTGGAATGTGTCCTGAGAAGGGCTACCAAGTTGATCAAAGATCTGGAAACCAAACCTTTAAGTTGGCAAAGAGAAGGCTGAATAGTGAAATGACAGCCATTGCTTAATAATATCTGAAGGGTCATGTGAAAGATGGATGGAGTGGGTTTGTATTCTGCTGCTCCAAAGACTAGAGTGAAAGCCAGGAGATTCAAATAACAAGAGAAGAGATTTAAGCTAAATGTTAGGAAGAACATTTATTTTGTAAGAGCTGTTCCAACAGTGGAATAGACTGCATCAGAGGATGGTGGGCATTGCTTCTTTGGAAGTTTTTAAATAGATGTTGAATGGTCAACTTTCAGTGGTACTTGAGTTGTTTATTCCTGTAGGACAGGAACTAGCTGGCCCTTCCAGTCCCTTCCAACTATAAAATTCTATGATTCTATTATTGTAAGACACAGGTAGGAGGAGGCAGGTGACTGGTTTGGATTGTTTTGTGTCCAAAGTATCTTTGAGTGCTTTAGAGACATTAAATAATTCAAAAATGCAATGTTCATTCCAGCTGCTCTTTCCATTTGGATGAATAAACCAATTATATAAGTGAGAGCTTATGGGTCAACATATCTGTAAATCCCACTGAGTTAACTGCACATTTCTAGGTGAAAATAAAAATTGATTTCAGTTTAAAATACACTTGTCCCTCCACATTCACTGGGGTTAGGGGCACAAGACCCCCGTGAAAGTGGAAAAAACAGAAATAACAAAAACACTATGTTTCTACCTGAGAGAATTTACACCAGGATGATTGGCAAAGCCTTGAGAGAGGGTGGAGCTTTGATACCCTCCATGATAGAGACCAGAATTTTCAATATCAGTGTGGGCGTGGCTCCTATGCCCGCCGAGGGCACCCCTGGGGTTGGGTCCATCTTAGTTAAGGGCTACTGTATAAACACTCGTTCAGTCAGGAGGATGCTTGCAACTCAAACAACTTTATTAACTTTTCCCCTCTAACACAAACTGAAACTAAACAGCGTTCCCGACACAGTTCCTTTCACTGGTGCCGACTCCCTTTCCGGTAAGTAATTTCAGAGGGTGTGGGGTCGAGACGGGCGGTAGTCGCTCACAGGGGTCTCT
>NW_024806116.1:0-4174 GCF_019175285.1 Sceloporus undulatus
AGAAAGGGGGAAGCAGCAGCTCGCCTGAGTGTAAATTCCTCCCTGCTGGGATGTTGCCCAAATAAGGAAGCAGAGGGCTGGCCAATAGAGGCAGGGCAGTGCAGCAGACCCTGTCCCTGCTGGGTTCAGTCGTCCTGTTGCTGTTGTTCCAGGCAGCACTCTATAGAAGGCAGGCAGCAGCCCTGGGAGCTCAGAGTTGGGCAGCCACCTGGGGGTGGGGTCGGGACGGGACCGGGCATGCCCCCCAGGGGGCGGGAAAGTCCCGCCCACCACCGTGAAATGGCAAGCCTACCCTACCATCATCGCAATTGTGTCAAAATCATGACTATGAATAATCATGATTCATGATTATGAATCAAAAACAACTCAAATTAAGCAAACTGGGGTGACCAATGTCTGTTATTTCCCTATCTCTTTCAAATTAACACAATCACATTGTCACAGAAATAGGATGAGAGATGTCTGAAGGTGACACGTTTCAAGGGGTGTGATCTCCTGATGTAATTCTCACTGTTAATGCACCTCACTTAGAAAGCAGAAGATGTGTAGTACAAAATGAAAGATAAATAAGGATTAGGGGCAGTGGCTTAGTGGCTAAGATGCCAGTTCTGATAACTGAGAGATCAGAAGGCTGGCAGTTTGAGGCCCGGTTACTGCACATTGGGGTGAGCTCCTGTTACTAGTCCCAGCTTATGCCAACCTAGCAGCTCAAAAGCATGCAGATGCAAGTAGGCTGATAGGTACCACTTCTCAGTCTGAAGGTAACAGCTTTTGGTGCACTCATGCTGGCTACAGGACACCAGAGCAGTCCTTGGACAATGCTAGCTCTTTGGCTTAGGAATGGAGTTGAGCACTACCCCCTACAATCAGCTACAATTAGACATTTATGTAAAGGGACTAAGGGGCTCGACAGATGGGTGGCTTAACGCCGCCTCTTTGAGCTCCGGAAGCAGGCCGTGGCAACCACACAGTGCGGCCTGCGCACAGAGCAAAAATAAGCCCTGAAAAGAGGCTTCTTTTTGCATCGTAGAAGGGGTGCCATAACTGCCGCGGTGCGGTGTTATGCTGCCCCTTGTGCGCAGCACTGTTTGGGCGCTGTACATGAGGGACATCATCATGGCACATCTCATGTAAACAGGTGTACACCAAAATTATGCCCCAGGGGGGAAAGAAGGGCTTTGACCATGTAAATGCTCAGTCCTTCTTCACCCTACAATCAAGCCAGCACAAAGTGGCTATAGGGATTTGCGTTCCTTGATTAATTTTTCCACTGATGGAACCTGCATTCATTTTATTAGGGGGAACTATATTTTCTTCCCATGCCATCACATCTCATCCTATTCATGAAAATCTTCACTCCCACTTTCAGGGAGTAGAAGGGCTGTCATGGAGAGGAAGAGTTGAAGAAATTTGCTTTTACCATTTCAATTGCATGAACCTACTGTAAATCCAGACTCATCCCCTTTATAGTGCACACATGCTCTAAACCTTTAGATGTACTCTTAAAGATGTACCTGTATACCTAAAACACATGTTTAAAACAGCATAAAATTGCCAGATTTTGGCTGCCTAAGCATGGAACGATTCACTGTGGATAAACTTGTTTGCTTTCAGAGGATTTATTTATAATCTCAATACTTCTGGTTTTAGCAGGGCCTGCCCTACCATTAGGTATAGTGAAATAGCAGCCTCAGACAGCAGACAGTGGGTGTCATAAAGGGGTAATAAATGTTAATTATTCACTGATTGTTGTTTTTAAATATGTTTTTCTGGCATAGATAAAGAAGAGTTTATGGAATTTTCTTACTCATGTACCAAAAGAACTTTGCTCTTTTATGTAATAATGTATTTTGATCTATGGGAATGGGACCCCTTTTGCTTATCTGCTTCAGGCAGCAAAATATCAACAACACCTTGTCAGCATAAATCTGTTAACAGATAAATTCTTACCACCAGTTCAAGCTGTGGGTATTGAAAAGCCAGTTTCACAGTTTCTGTGTATTTTTCATTGTTTTCTTGAACATGGCCAGAAATAGTGATTTTGAGTAGCAGTTCATCTTTTGTCAGACTCAATGTCTTCATGTAATCCTTAACTGATATTTTCTTGGATTTTTTAAAATCTGTGTTAACACAAAGAAGAGAGAGATTCAGGGAGAAGAGCATATACATAACACAGTGTTAGGCCTGGAGCCTATGGCTTGTGTAAAACTGTGGTTCAGGCTTCAGCAGCATGATAGGCCTTGTTTATCCTATGGAGAATGGGTCAAAGAAAGTTCTTCCTTGCAGTTAGCTGGTACAGAGGTGGAGGAATGGCATCCCACTGCCAAGAGATAAGACATCTGGTAATTGGAAAATAACGTAGCAGTTGGCATGGGATGGGAATGCCTTCCCCCAATCTCCATAGACTAGACAATGACATGGTATTTTCTAGAAGCTGGTTGAAGAGAACAACAATATATAAGGCACTAGCACACAAATGATCTTTTCCTTGCAGACAAGCCCTGCCTGCTCTCTCTCTCTCTGTGCGCACTTTGCAGTGATGTGCAGCCAGGTGGAATCAGTGTGTGTCTGGTTTCTTTCCTTTTGACATGTTAACTTGTTTGAAGCTAGAGTGTGTTTGCTTGATTTTCCTTTCTTTTTTAAAGCTTCCACTTGGTTGCTTGCTCAAAACTGGAGTGTAATTTATGGACCTATCCTTTCCTTTTTCCTATCTCACTTTCTTAAAAATGACCTTTCTTAAGATCAGAACTGAGTGGTTATTTCGCCAGCCTCATACCCCCAAACCGCCACAGCAAACTCAAATCAGAGTTGGTCTGTGGGTGTTACACACAGCAAAAAAGAGGGATACTTGATGCATGTGGATGTGTTTTAGGATGATGCAATCTGCTTGCAAGATGGTAATATCAATTGGGGAGAGGACTGTGAGGACTGGACCTTCCTGAACATATTGCTCTTGAATCTAAAATCTCAGAGCTCTTCCAGACTGCCAAATATTTCTAGTAAATGTCAGGGTCTTGTGTTTCAGAATTTCACAGCTTGTAGGGGTTGTTTCTCCTCCTGCTTCCAGTTGAGGTCTAAATACAGTATACCAAGTTTTTTTTACCCTGTTTTGCTACTGGTTGTAACAAAGTTTAGTACTACTCGCACTCTCTCGTCTCTCTGCATGCCCTCAGAGATGGCTTCGCATGCCAGAGAGGGCACACATGCCATAAGTTTGCCATCACAGGTTTAAGGTATGGATTCCTCCCATTCCCCTGCCATCCCTGCATGGATCCAGTACTCCCATGCTCCATGTTCCCTGTCTCTCACTTTAAAAAACCAAACATAGTCATAGTGCTAAAGACCTATACTATTTTAGTGCTACAGCTGTAAAAGAACGGAATAGATGGGAAGCGTTCAGTCCAAAATGTAATGAGGGAACCAAGGTCAGCAGAAAACCGCTGGGGCACTTGTGTAGCCATTACACTGTGGTGTATACATGGTTTCTCCCCATCTCCACAGTTTCCACCATGAACTCACCACGTCCCAGTTTAGGAGGAAAGGCGGGCATAAATAAAGTGATTTATTGACTAATGACTAATGAGTTCACCCTTCCAGCGCCTCCCAATTATCTACTTTCCTTGTTTTGCATTAAAAAAAGTATTTTTTAAAAAAATCCTAGCACTACCTAGAACTAGAACTCTAAACAAAAGAAAAGAAGCAATGGTAACCAGCAATGTAATGAGGAATCAAAAATCAACATAAAACTTCCATGCCAAAGGTCACATTCTTATTTCAAATATGGTCACTGGGATCACCTAAAAGTAGAAGGAAATAAAGCAATAGATACAGATGTGTAACATTTACTGTGGTCTGCACTGGAGACTCCCAGGGCAGAAAAATCACACCCCAGTGTGGGTTAAGAAGTTGTTGTTGGTACTAAAGATTCACAAGAAAAATACCAGCAGAGGAAGAATGTGTATCAGAAAAAAACAAAATCAAAACCCTGCTATCTAGAGCAATACCTTCCACTAAATCCTAGGAGGTTTGACAAGCTTGGAGGAGCCCTCCAAATAGGAAAATAATATGTTCTTATGAACTACATTTTCTTCTCTAGTCTAATGTCTTCCAGTTGAAGACTTTGTACAAACTTCAGAGAAAAGAGCAGGAAAGGCCACTACAAAGAGGCATTTCC
>NW_024806117.1:0-4173 GCF_019175285.1 Sceloporus undulatus
CAAAGGGGCAAAGTAGCAGGAGGAGAGAGAAACTGGGACCTTTGAAAAGCAGTTGTAAAAGTGGGATGAGGGAGGATGTTTGGCGTCCTGGTATTCAGCCCTCCAGCTATCTATGTATATTTGCAGATAATACATTCTGGCCATTGGGTGATATTTAAGTTGAACATGTTTTGAACTAAGCAAAATCTGGGCTGAAACTTAAAAATATTGATCCCATTTGCTGGCCAGAATCATAGAATCTTAGAATTGGATGGGACCAGAGAGCCATCTTGTCCACAAAAGTGCAAAGTAGTTCTTCTTTTTCTTTTAGGATCTGTTTTTCAAATGCTGGAAATATTGAGAGAGGCTTTGGTTCCCATGGTTTATTTCAACACAGTTGGCCCTCCCCATTTGCAGCTTTGACTTTTGAGGATTTGATTATTTGCGGTTTTGATTAAGATGTTCTCTCTAGGAATCTCTAGGTCCTGCAGCACAGTTCTGCCAGAAGTTGACCATAGAGTTGTGCTGGAGAACCTAGAAGGTCTTAAAGAAAACACATCTCTAGGCATTTGTAGGTCCTCCAGCATGAGTCTATGATCAACTTCTGGCAGATGTTGACCATAGAGTTGCACAGAGTTGGAGATACCTGGGACGTTATAAGACAAGGGAACTTGGAAGTATAATCCAATGGCAATCCGAACGCAATCATGAGGTTTCACGTTATTGCGTGATAGAGTACCACACACAATTTCAGGCAATGGGAAGTCAGTCCAAACGCAATCCTGGGGTTTCATGTTATTGCGTGAGAGGTGATCACACACAATTTCAGGCAATGGCAAGCTATTTTTAGGCAATGGGAACTCAGTTTAAACACAATTCGAATTCGCATAAATTCGCTAATTTAGCGAATTCACGTGAATGCGTTCTGGCCCCACTTTCTTTTCATTCGAAATTAAGAGAAATTCCTCCCATGCGATAAACTCCCTAGAGAGGTGTTGTCTTAGGTATACAGAATAGTGGTTTTTATTTGCAGTTTTTCCACATTCACTTGGATCCTTCGCTCCTAACCCCAGCGAATGTGGAAGGACTACTGCATTTTATTCTCTAAAATGTTATTTTACAAATGATTTGTATTGCTTTGCTCTACTCCTAGGAATTTTTTTGTTGTTGCATATACCATTGACTCTTTTCCAATGTAACTCTTTGATTAATGCACATTTTAGTAGCAAGGGTGGGGATTCTTTTGGTTGAAGAACAGCAGCCTGCCAAGGCAGTCCAGATACTAATACATTTTTAATGAACAATCTGTTAAGGAAGTATGTTGTTTTATGAAACGTTGCCAGATTTATGAGATCAATGTGTAATGTGTAAAAGATGAGTTTAGTTTACAAAATGCCTTCCCCTCTGTGATGCCCCCTAGTGGGTTAATTTTGAACTGTTTGGCTAGTCCACTGTTTTGTCTGATACATATCAGTTCCCTATTTTCTTCTGTGAGTTGGAAGATGAGATTTCCCTTCTACTGCAGAACTGATATCCAAGTCAGAGCCTGTGAATCAAACCAGTGTTTTAGGACTTTATAGCACCCATTTTTGGCACATTACGGGTATGGAAAGAGGACGCTCGTATGCGTGCATGCAACCACCCCAAAACGGATTTTAACGCACGGCAAAGCGTCCCCCAAAACACCCCGTTCCGTTCCGTTGCAGCAATCCATCCCAATTCAGTGCTGACGGGTGCCATTTTGCTCGGTTGGAAGACTTCCAACCAGAACATTTCACGCGCCGGGATGGATTGCCGCAACGGAATGGAACGGGGCCTTTTGGGGGACGCTTTGCTGTGTGGTAAAATCCATTTTGGGGCAGTCGCGCACACATGAGCGTCCTCTTTCCATACCCGTAAAGTGCCAAAAAAACGGGTGCAATAAAGTCCTCAGTCTGAAAGCAAAATCTCCAAACAAACTGGCCCTAATCCCTTCATATGGCTGTGATAAGCAAAAAGGTACTCTGCACATGAGACCTAGCATGGTATTGTGGTTTGAGCATTGGACTACCACACTGAGATCAGAGTTCAATTCTCTGCTTTTTTTAATTTTAATTTTAATTTTTAAACCTTTTTTTTTCCAAATGCAATTCCTCCCGTTTCTGGCCACCACCAAAATGAAGGTGACTGGAACATACGGTACTCTTTAAAATGTGATTCAAAATGAGCATCGCTCTAATATCATGGTAGAATGTTATAATTCCACAATACACAAATTGGAAATAGTAGTTTAATGTAGTACAGGTGGATTCCTCCATATCCAAAATGCTTGGGACCAGGAGCGTTTTGGATTTTGGGGGGATTTTGGAAATGTCTCTATCTGCATATCCCTACATATACGTATCTTGGAGAAGAGTCCCTTGTCTAAACACAAAATCCATCAAAAGCATCTGAAGAAGTAGACTGAAGTCTGCGAAAGCTCATGCTGCCAATGCCTTTCTTTCCGTTAGTCTCAAAGGTACTACAAGATATCTATATATACTGATTCTACAGACCAACAGGGCTATATCTTAAAATTCATTTATGTTTCATATCTGCAGATTAGACACATAGCCTGAGGGTAATTTTGTGCAATTTTTAAAAACTAATTTTGTTAGGGTACATTGAACCATTCTGGCTAGTCTATCTGCTGCCTGGGTACATGGGCAACTTCAAAGCCCCCTTTGCTTCCTTTGTACACTTCTTTAGCATTAAGCCAGACTTGAATTGGAGAGATTTCTAGGGGAGTAGTCTCCGTAATGCAGGGCCCATGACTGCTCTAGGGCATGATGATTATTATTCTGGGTTTTGAATGTGGATTCCACAAGAAAGGAAGAAGAAAAGGAAAATGTGGTCAATGCAGAACATGGCTTGGTGGGAGCACCCCATTAAAGACAGAGTTTCAAAAACATTCCTTTTGCTTGGAAAGTTTATTTTGTTGGACTACGACTTCCATATGTTGCTGCAAGGCACACTGGTATGGCCATTCGAAGCGAAAAAGGCTTGGTTCTTTTCTCTTGAACGGGTCAATCCAGCCAGAGAGAAATTTTATGATACGATATTTTTATTCGAATGACATGCTCTAAGCATCTGTTATTGAGGGTTAGCGTTATTAATGAAAGCAGCATGGTATAGTGGTTTGAGCATGGAACTATGATTCTGAAGGCCAGGGTTCAGATCCCTACTCATCCTTGGTAACCCACTGGGTGACCATGGGCACGTCATACTCCTCCCTCAGCCTTAGAGGAAGACAAAAGCAACCCACCCTCTGAACAAATCTTGCTAAGAAAACCCCATGATAAGTTTGCCTTTGTGTCATCATAAGTTGGAGGCTACTTGAAAGCACACAACAACAACAAAACCTTACTAATGGCATTACCATGGACCACCCTCTGGGACAGCACCAGTGGCTGCCTGTAAGGTCCAAACGCACTGCAGAAATCATCCAGTTTGAGACCGCTTTAACTGCCCTGGAAAGCCTGGGAACTCTAGTTTTGTGAGACATTGACCCTTCTGTGTCAGAGAGCCCTGGTGCCACAATGAACTATAGTTTCCAGGATTCCCTAGCATTGACCCAGGGCAATTACACTTGAGTGGTCTCAGACTGAATTACAGTTGGCCCTTCTTATACACTGATTTTTTATACATGGATTCAAGCATCCACAGTTTGAAAATGTTCAAAAAAAAGTATAAATTTCAAATATCAAACCTTGATTTTCCATTTTTATACTTATTCTGGCTAGCCACACTTACATGATCCACTAGTGCAGTGATGGCGAACCTATGGCACGCCTGCCAGAGGTGGCACTCAGAGCCCTCTCTGTGGGCACATGTGCCGTCGCCCCAGAAGAGAGTTTGCCAGAGTTTGTTATTAGAAAGCCAGAGGGACATGGCACTTTGCAATAAATATGTGGGTTTCGGGATGCAGTTTGGGCACTCGGCCTCTAAAAGGTTCACCATCACTGCACTAGTGGCTCTCCCCATCGAATCTGTCATTTGTAGTTATACCTGACTCATTAACCAGCCAAGGATGTAAATCACAGGCAGTTTTGGTAAAATACATCTCATTCCTGGGTGGTAGCAGGTAACTACCTTTATGTAAGCCTTGGAAATGTGGGTTGCATATATCATGCACATTCCTGAAAGAGAGAAAGAAACAGAATTAGCTTGGCTGCA
>NW_024806118.1:0-4173 GCF_019175285.1 Sceloporus undulatus
TTAATACAACAATATTACATATTAAAAAACAAACTCCCATTAAAAACTATTTTAAATATTCAGCTTTAAATGTTACATCTATCATATATGTGTGTTTGGCTATATCTTTAAATGTCGGTTTTCTCTCATTTACATTCAAATATAGTACTTTGTACTCCTCCCTTAGTCTTACTGTTGCTCAATGATCTTCGTATCACAAATGATAACTTACTGGCTTACATACAACTTATTACTTATGTTATCCTTGATCACTATAACTATTCCTTCTACCTCTCATTTTAACTTTTATTCCATTTCTTAAGACCCATACATCCAAGAAATATATATACATTTATATTTTGCTCTCACTTATATGTTTATCTCATTTATGTTTTGATCTCTAAAATTTATATTCATATTCCCAAATATATTACTCATCTCTCAGTATATGATTTGTGATCTCAATAAATATTTATCAGTCATGACAATTTCATTTTTCAATATCTCATTACTGATCTCCATTCACTGTCTACTTTTTTGCATATCTATCCCAAGCCAATAAGTGATTTTCTCCATCTCCATCATATTTACCAATTTAATTAGTCAATCTTCATTTGTTGGTATGTCCTCACCTTTCCATTTTAGTGCATACAAAATTTTTGATGCTGTTATCATATATAACATATATTTCCAATTTTCCTTTTTAAAGTTTTCATCCAGCCCACATGTCATGTTCAATAAGTAAAGCTCTGGACACATTGGGAAGTTTTTTATTTCTAGGATCTTGATCAGCATCTTATGAATTTCTCCCCAATATTTCCTCACTTTCACACAGTTCCACCAAATATGGTAGAAAGTTCCTGGGATTCCTTGTCATTTCCAGCCATTTTGCTTTCCAGTTTTATACATTTTATCTAGCTTTACAGGTGTGAGGTACCAAAAATATAATATTTTAAGACAGTTTTAAACCTCAACAAAGCATAAATGTATTAGTTTTTCTCCATGATTTCCCCCTATGTTCTGATTTTATTTCACATCCAAACTTTGGCACCCACTTTTATCATCGTTCCTTTGATCATTTCTTCCTATCTAAATATCTAAAAGATAATGATTAAAAAATTGCCATTTTTTCTCAACAAGATTTTCTCTTCATCTTTTTCTTCTCTTTCAAAATCATTAGTTTCAGATCCATTTTGTATCTTTCCATCCATTAAGTTACAGTTTATTTCTTTTAGTTCCAACTCTTTTCTCTACTTCATCTTAAACATTAGTATCCTTCGGGAGGAAAGAGGAGAATGCAGGCTTCCAGATATGAAATTATATTATTACGCAAATGGATTAACATGGATCACATACTGGATATTATAAAGCTGCTTCAGGTCACTTTGGAGGCATGCTGTTTAAATGCTGCATGTGTCCTAAGAGGCCAGAAGCCACACCAAAGCCACGAAAAATATCATTGATACATATAAGCTACTTTTAAGCTTATATGTGTCAATGAGACCCATTCTCTTAACGAATTACTAAGCTTCATACTTACCCTTTTATATCAAAACTAATCATAACATTATACATTTCTTTGAATATATAATACATTTCTTATACTTACTTTATTATGTGTGTTTATATATTGTGTATATATACACACACACACACACAATTCTTGATATATTTCTCCCTTCTTACCCATCTTCCACCTGTCTTGACAAACTGTCAGCCATGATATTATCTTTATCTTTTATGTACTGAATGGAAAAATCATAATCTTGGAGTATTAGACCCCACCTTAAAAATTTACCATTGTTATCTTTTGTGTGATTTAGTCAACGTAAGGGTGAATAATATGTTTTTACCACAGGGAACCGTCCAATTAAAAAGATTGTATGTACAGTGCTGTGTAAATTTACAGCGCTTTATAAATAAAGGTTAATAATAATAATAATAATAATAATAATAATAATAATAATAATAATTTTTCTTCCCCATAAACATGGTTTTCATTTGTTCAAGGCCCATACAATCTTTCTCAATAGTGACCAAATGCTTCTCCCTCAGTAACAACTTTTTACTTAGAAATAACACTAGATGTAACTGACCATCTGTATCTTCATGACTTTGTACTGTCCCTGTTCCTTCATTGGAGGCATCTGTAGTTACTACAAATTTTTTTGAATAATCTGGAGCCACCAAATATCAGTGCAGTAGTCTTCAATCATTTCAGTTCATTAAAGGTGTTATTACACTTTTCTAACCATTGGATTTCAACAGGTGTCTCCTTCTTGGTCAAATAGGACAAAGGACATTTGCTCACATCCATGGCTTGCATCATCTGAACAATATGCTCAGTTAACATGTTAGCTTTACAACTGATGAACATTTTTTTGGTAATCTTTATTTTATTTTATTTATTTGGAGTTTTAATGGAATCTTTTTCCTGAAACAGATACCAAGTCCAATACTTTTTCTTATGTCTGTCATGATGTTGCCATTGCAACTTTTTGATTTTATTTTATTATGTAATAAAGAGTATGGCAAAATAACTAATGGCAAATAGCATGTTTCAGTCATTTCCTGCCATCATTTATTTGTAATTAACAATAGTTGTTAGGTTTACATGCAGGGTTTTGATAAATTCTGCTCAGCAAAGAAAATCAACAAATAAATAAAAAAATAATTTAAAATCTCAGGAAGAAATATTTATGTGAAATCAAAAGCTTTCATGGCCAGCATCCATAGTTTTTTTTTTGTGTTTTTTTTTTTCAGGCTATGTGGCCATGTTCAAGAAGAGTTTATTCCTAAATAATAAATGAAGTAAATAATGTTGCCAGGGAGGTTTAAAGTGGAATTATACCTCTAGAATTGTGTAGTGTGAACAGGCCCCAGCTCATTTTGCAGAACTTTCAGAAATGGCCCAGTTTGTCATAGGCTGTACAATCATGGCACTTCATCAGAGGGCAATTTATATTTGGATAGAGAGAAGAGAGGGAAATAGAGGCAGGAATATAATCAGGGGAAAAAAGCATCATGATATTTTAGTTAGAAGTATTTAGACTCCATGAGAGGTACAAGGGAACTCTGCCAAAGGCATCACAGAAAAGGCTAGGGTTTCAAAAAGGACCTGGAGTAACTAAGAGAGGAGAAACAACAAAGTTGGTGAGAGAGCATGATACCCTTGGATGGTGAGAAGGATCAGCTAAGATCATGAAAGAGATTATTGGAATATGTTAGCAGAATGGCAAATGGGGATAAGACCATGAATCACTTGGAGGAGGAGGAAGGACTTGTGCTGGCTCAAGGGGGAGGGGGGGACAAGTAGTCAGTCCAAAAATGTCATGTGTAAATACACTAATGAAGGAGTAGAGAGAAGACTGCAGTAGTCCAGGCAAGAGATGACCTGGCTGTGAACAAGACCAGATTTTTTGGGGATTGGTGTAATGGAAGGAAAAGAAAGGTAAGACCCATTTTGTAATGTAATAAAGGGAGACTCTTTGGCAGAAAACTCTTTGAAGCAATGACTGTTGATGGCCCCTGTGTCAGTGAGGCAGATAATCCAGTCTAGGTTCCAGACAAGGAGTTATCCAAGGCCCTGAACCCTTTGCCCTAAAATAGGTCCATCCCCTTGGATACCTCTTTCAAAACTATTCAAAGCCCAGGCATAGCAGTTACCAGTCACCACTGATTTATGGGAAACAAAAAGAGAGAGAAGTCATAGGTGTTATTTATAAAAACACATACCAATATGTGATTGTCCTTTTATATCTAAAAAACTGTGGTTTTTTTTAATGAAGCAAACTAATGTATTTGATTTCCCTAAATTACAAATAAAACTTGCATTGTGGCAGAGATGTTCCACACCTGTGACCTAGATATAGCTGAACAAAGTCTGGTTCCATCTTTATATATCTGGAATATTTATTCTACTATCCAGTAATTTGTACATTCATTCATTAACTCATTTAGTATTTATTGGTAATTTTTTTTCTATCTACACAGAAAGAAAAGCATATTTTTCACATACAGTGGTGCCTCGGGTTACGAAATTAATTCGTAACGCGGCCGCTTTCGTAACCCGAAAAGCCTTCGTAAGCCGAATTGCCATAGGCGCTAATGGGGAAAAGCCGCGATTCCGTGCGAAAAAGCCGAAAAAAGCACGGAATCGCGGCTTTTCCCCATTAGCGCCTATGGCAATTCGGC
>NW_024806119.1:0-4173 GCF_019175285.1 Sceloporus undulatus
ACATTTGCACAGCTAATACTAGTGCACCAGCTATGCCCATTCTTAGATGTAGATCTGGGGATGGTGACATATGCCCATGTGGATTATTGTAATGCACTCTATCCTGGGCTGCCTGTGGAAACCACTTAGAAACTTCAGGAGGCCAATATGCTGTGGTCAGACTAATGATGGGATGGTCACTGAGAAAACAATTCCCTTATTCCAACAGTTTCACTGGCTACTAGTGTTTCCGGATAGATATCAAAGTTTTTTGTGGTTTTTCCCCCCAGGCTATGTGGCCCTGTTCTAGAAGAGTTTTTTCCTGATGTTTCACCAGCATCTGTGGCTGGAATCTTCAGAGAATACTGAAAATGCTGGTTATATCATATACAACCCTATATGGCTTGGCTCTAGACCATCTGAAAGGCTGTATTTCCCTGTATGAGCCTGCCCATATTTTAAGATCTTTGGAGAAGGGTTTACCTTGGTTACAGAGACTTGTCCTAGGCTTGGGAGAAAGCCTTCTTGGTGGCTTCTCCCATGTTGTGGAATTTCCTCCCATGGAAAAATTTTGGCCTCTTTTCTGTTGTCTTTTTATCAGCAGAGAAGGCCTTTTCATTTAGGCCTTTAGCTATTAACTTGTTGGGGCAAAAGAGTCTTTTAAGTGGACATGCTGTATTTTTTAATGTTTTTAAATTCATTTGATGTTTTGAATTATTGTTTTTTACACAATCATTTAATTAAAAATATATATTATTAGCTTCTTCAGTTATACTTTATCATACATCTGGAATGGGACCCAAGGTGGTTTATCTTGGATCCCATGCCAGGAGAAAAGTGGGATGTAAATCAAACAAACATTTTATATAAATAAAGAATGTTATCACTTAAACTTAACCAGGTACATCCAAGGCCCATATATCATTCATGGACTTCTCACAAGGCTTCCTGAAGAAGCAAGGAAGCCACCAGGCACCGCTGCTCTCTACAGTGGTGCCTCGGGTTACGAAATTAATTCGTAACGCGGCCGCTTTCGTAACCCGAAAAGCCTTCGTAAGCCGAATTGCCATAGGCGCTAATGGGGAAAAGCCGCGATTCCGTGTAAAATAGCGCCGAAAAGCACCAAAAGTTTTTTCGTAACCTGAAAAAACATTCGTAACCCGGAACAATAATTCCCTATGGGATTTTTTCGTATCCCGAAAATTTCGTAACCTGGGTATTTCGTATCCCGAGGTACCACTGTATTACTGACAGAGCCCTTCTTAGCTGAGTCCTTTGTGCCTCTGGCAAAAGACTTCTAAGCCCCTTACGATCTTCAGAGAACCAGAATGAGTGAACATCTAGGCCTCCACAATGACACTAATTCACAAAAGCATTTTTTCATATCCTCCTAGATTTTTTTTCTTTTTGCCTTGTAAGAGGCATTTTTGTTTGGCTGTACAGGGACCTGACTTCAGTAGGACAGTGAGAACTAATATGGAGTAGATGTTACACCACAGGATAAGGAAGATTCAGGTTCAAAATTCCCTTTCATTGGCAAAGTTCACTTCGTCTCAGAGTGACTTGCTGTGAGGAAAAAGGGAGAGGAGAGGATATGGACAGAATTCAAAGATATAGCTGCGTTCGTTGATACGTAGAGAGATCTTGTAGCACCTTTGAGTGCTAACAGAAAGAAAAAAATTGGCAGCATGACCTTTCCTAGACTTCAGTCTACTTCCTCAATTTTTGCATCTGAGGAAGTAGACTGAAGTCTAGGAAAGCTCCTGTTGCCAGCTTCTTTCTTTCAGTGAGTCTCAAAGGGTGCAACAAGATATTTTTACATCATCATCATCATCATCATCATCATATCCAAATGCATCTGAGGAAGTAGACTGAAGTCTAGGAAAGCTCCTGTTGCCAGCTTCTTTCTTTCAGTGAGTCTCAAAGGGTGCAACAAGATATTTTTACATCATCATCATCATCATCATATCCAAATGCATCTGAGGAAGTAGACTGAAGTCTAGGAAAGCTCCTAGAGTACTCAAAGGTGCTACAACATCTCTCTATGTACTCCTTGGAGGAAAGGTAGAATACAAATATAGCAGGCCCTTGGTATTCCCTGGTGTTTAGTTCCAGGAGTCCTTGTGGATACTAAAATCTGTGGATGTTCAAATCCCATTAAACATAATGGCATAGTAAAATGGTGTTCCTTATATGGCATGGCAAAAACAAGGTTTGATTTTTGGAAGTTATATTTTTTGGAATATTTTCAATCTGTGGATAACTGAATATGTGAGTAAAGAATCCGTAGATATGAAGAGTCAACTGTATAAGAAATTTACATTTCTTTCTAGTAAGGGAAACGATTCTCTATATCATTGTTTGCCCTCTAATGTCTAAGTAGGCATTGACTGCTTAGTTACTATGTAATTATTCACCCAAATAGGAAACAGAAAAGGCATGTGAGTGTGATGCTGTTCTCCAGCACCATGTTTGCAGAAGTCTAAAAGCATTTGACATTTTATGTTGGCATACTTGGAAGTAAAGCAAGGTAAGCCCTGGTTAGTACTTCAAATGGTAGACCACCAACAAATACCAGGTGCTGTAAGTTATATCTCAGTGCTATGTAAGCAGGGTGGCCATTGCCACTATAAGCTACTTTCAAAGCTTCCTTCCAAACATAGGCTTAGTTTAAGAAACAGGTTTTCTGCAGCTCCTTGGGGTTCTCTGTGAGAGTGAGGCTGTATGAACGTTAAATTTCTGCAGGATTTTCTTTCCTGGGATTTACTCCTGAATTATAATGGTGCTTCCAGACTCAATAATTATTGAATAATCTTCTTCTATCTACCCACTGGTTCGTTCATCTTCCTACTGAACAAAATAAATTAATAAAGGGGGAAAAATAGTTTCACAACTTTTCATTAGCAGGGCTAGGAGGTTCTAAAACAGGGGTAGGCAACCTGCGGCCCGCGGGCCAGATGCGGCCCAGCGAGGCCTTGGGACCGGCCCCAGCCCAGTCCTGCCGCCGATTGCCGCCGGGGCCTTTGGGGGGCAATTGTCTATAGAAGCCTCAGAAACATGCATTTATATTAACATTTTTTTAAAAATCAGCAATTTTTTTCGCGTGTCCTCCATTTTTTTTTTTTAAAAAGTGTCTTCCATTTGAAAATTTTGTCCTACATTTGTCCTGGTTTATTTATATATTTAATTTTTTTTAAAAAATTATTTAATTATTTATTTGTCTGAGGGACAGCAACCCAGCCCCCGGCTCAAAAAGGTTGCCTACCCCTGTTCTAAAAGATCATGCTTAAAGGGCTCAGCTGGGAAGAGTTCTAAAAGATTCCGTGTGTCCTTATTTTGGCTTTAGCTAATGACGCATAAGTCAAATGCTTAGCTATATGAAAAAAGTATTTAGCACATACCTTCTCCTAAATATTAAATTTTGTGTGTGTGTAGTGAGTTCATTTATCAGGACTAAGTCCCAATTAATTCAATATGCACTTAAATTCTACTGTTAGTCCCAGGCAGAGGGATTCAATAGGATGCATCAATGGGATTTATCTATGTGTTGATTCATCACTCAACCACTGATTAAGTAAGTCTACTCAGACAAATGTACTGCTCATAGAGAAATGATTATAGACAAATATTCACACATAGACAAATGGCTATACAGTGGTGCCTCGGGTTACGAAATTAATTCGTTCCGCCATTCCTTTCGTAACCCGAAAATTTCGTAACCCGAAACACTTTTCCGTTAGCACTGGAAAGCCTATAGCTGCACTTTGCAGCATTTGAATTTCGCGCCGAAATGAATTTCGTAACCCAAAAAATATTTCGTAACCCGAAACAGTTTTTGCCAATCCAACTTTTTCGTATCCCGGAAATTTCGTAACCCGATCATTTCGTATCCCGAGGCACCACTGTATATTACTAGTAAGGTGTTAAACCCTTAAACAGTACCTCCTTAAGTAAGGCAAACACTGGAGTAACAAACCATATAACATTCACTTACAAAACAATATTTTTAATGTGGACACCAATGGGTGCATAGAGTCAAGATTCATTACACAGTCTTTGTACCAGAGTGAGATGTAGAAAAAATAGAAATACATAATCAGAATTGCACAACCTTATGATATTTCCACATAAGAATTTACTGACTGTCGTGAAGATTCAATTTTTACATGAACTACAGCTGAATTAACCCAAAGT
>NW_024806120.1:0-4173 GCF_019175285.1 Sceloporus undulatus
TTCACAGGAAGAGTGCTTTAAAATATGGATTCACTGCGGCCTCCCCCTCCTCTAAATATGGAAGGTAACATGGCTCAGAATTGGAGAAAATGGGAACAGGCTTTTCAGTTATACATTACTGCTGCAGGATTTGACAAAGTAGCAAAGAAGCGGCAGATAGCTATCCTGCTGCATTGTGTGGGAGAAGAAGGAATTTCTGTGTATAACACCTTTGTTTTTGCTGATGAGAATCCAAAAGACATTTCAGAGGTTCTAGAACAGTTTAGAACCTACTTCTTGCCGAGAAAGAATGTTGTTTTTGAAAGATTTTGTTTCTGGAACCATATACAGAGTCCAGGAGTGAGAAATGAACAATTTATTGCTGAGCTTAAATTGAAAGCAGCCAGTTGTGAATTTGGGACTACAATTAATGACATGATAAGAGACAAAGTTGTTTTCAGTATAATGGAAGAAAGACTGAAAGAAAAGCTTTTAGAAGAAACAGACCTTACACTTGAGAAGGCTGTGGAAATATGCCGTGTTGATGAGATAACGAGAGCACAGCTGATAACTATGCAAACAACTTTTGAAGGAGTATGTGATTTAAAGGAGGCTCATGGAGATATCAGAGCGACTGCAAACGGAGATAATGAAGGAATTGCAACTCAAGCTTTGGGAGTAAAAGACTTAAGAACTAGAGATAAATGGAAAAGTCAGAACAAGTGTGGCTGTTGTGGCACAATTCATGAACCTCGGAGATGCTTAGCATTTGGGAAAACTTGCAATAAGTGTGGCAAGAAAAACCATTATGCCAAGTTATGCAGGACAAAAAATGGTTAATCCTGAAAATAGACAAACCAGACAACATATTCATGAGTTGTGTGTAAGTAACCTATTGATAGCAGAATTAGACAAAGAACTGAACAATACAGGGTGGTATGCTGATATTTCTATAAGAGACTATATAGTTAATTTTAAGTTAGACACTGGGGCTGAAGCAAATGTGTTACCATTCAAAATATTTTCTAAGATACCTGGTACTAAGCCATTGATCAAGAGCAATGCAGTTCTTGTAGCATATGGTGGGACAAAAATACAACCAATGGGAATGGCTGAGTTTGAATGCAGTACAGCAAAAGGGGTGCATAAATTATTGTTTTATGTAACAGATTGCTCTACAATTCCATTACTAGGCAGACCAGCTTGTGAGAAGTTAGAGTTAGTTCGTCGGATAGATCTCATACACACAGCTGGGTCGTTAACACAAGAAAAATTAGTCAGCTTATATCCTGAGATTTTTCAAGGTTTGGGTGAGTTTCAAGGATGTCATCACATATACATTGATCCGACAGTTGCTCCTGTTGTCCAAGGATGTAGGGGAGTGCCTTTTGCAATATATGATAAATTAAAGGATACACTCAGTCAGATGGAAAATACAGGAGTTATAACAAAAGTGATAGGACCTACAGATTGGGTGAGCAGCCTTGTTATCACAGAAAAAAAGAATGGCACTCTGCGTATATGTCTTGACCCACGAGATTTAAACAAGGCAGTTAGAAGGCAACATTATACCATCCCAACAGTTGAAGAAATCCTGAGTCAGTTAGCTGGAAAAAAATTGTTTACGATCATAGATGAAAAAGATGGTTATTGGCAGGTAAAACTGGATAAAGCATCATCCAGATTATGTACATTTAACACGCCATGGGGAAGGTATTGTTTTAATCGCTTACCATTTGGGCTTAAATCTGCAAGTGAGGTTTTTCAACAAAAGAACCAGGAGACATTTGGACATATAAGAGGTGTACATATGATAGCAGATGATATGATTATAGCAGCAGAAACAGTGGAACAGCATGATGAAATTTTACACCAGGTTATGGAAACAGCACGTGCCAACAACATTAAATTTAATAAAGAAAAGATCCAGTTTAAGGTAAACTCTGTAAAATACATGGGTCACATAGTGACTGCTGAAGGAGTCAGACCAGATTCTGAGAAAGTTAAGGCTATCCAAGAAATGAAACCGCCCGAGGATAGACAGGGGGTCCTGAGATTTTTAGGGTCAGTACAATATTTGGCAAAGTATATTCCACAAGAGGCAGAGCTGACAGCCCCATTGAGAAATCTGTTAAAAAAGAATGTAGTTTTTCAGTGGATGCCAGAGCATCAAAAAGCCTTCGATGACATCAAACAAAAGTTATGTAGCACACCTGTGCTTCAATATTTTGATGTGACAAAGCCAGTTGTAATTCAGGCAGATGCATCAAAAGATGGCTTAGGAGCATGTCTGCTTCAGGACAATAAGCCAGTTTCCTATGCCTCAAGGTCTCTTAATTCAGCAGAAAAAAATTATGCACAAACAGAGAAAGAATTGCTTGCAGTTGTATATGCGGTACAAAAGTTTCATCAATATGTGTTTGGTAAAACTGTGTTAGTTCAATCTGATCACAAGCCTTTAGAGTCAATC
This sequence comes from Sceloporus undulatus, assembly GCF_019175285.1. Taxonomy (NCBI): domain Eukaryota; kingdom Metazoa; phylum Chordata; class Lepidosauria; order Squamata; family Phrynosomatidae; genus Sceloporus; species Sceloporus undulatus. The sequence continues at coordinate 2,450 of NW_024806120.1, forward strand.
TGTAAAAAAACCAATAGGCAGTGCCCCTGCTCGATTGCAACGAATGCTTTTGCAGCTTCAAAGGTATCAACTTAATATTGTATATACCCCTGGTAAACTTATGTATCTGGCTGATACCTTGTCAAGAGCCACTGTAGATCCTCTTTTTAGTGAAGAGCATTCCATGGGAGATGAGAAAGTAATACATGAGGTGAATGCTTTAGCAATGCATCCTGACAAAGTGTGTATAATACAAGAGGCAACAAAATGTGATCCCCAGCTTAAGATGGTTCAAACATACCTAGATCAAGGATGGCCACAATATATGAGAGATGTAAGTCCAATAGCAAAATCTTTCTGGCCAGTTAAAGCTCATGTGTGGTGCCAGGATGGAGTTCTTTTTATGGGAGAAAGAATGATTATTCCAACAAGTCAAAGACAAAATGTACTTACACAACTTCATGAGTCCCATCAAGGGATTCAAAGGACCAAAGAAAGAGCAAGGAAATTAATGTATTGGCCGGGTATGTCAAGAGATATTGAGATGGCTGTGGGGAGCTGTAGTGTTTGTGCATGTTTTGCTCCAAACAACCAAAAGGAACCACTCAAACCACATGATATCCCTGAAGTACCATGGGAAAAGGTGGGGATAGATATTTTTGAACAGGATAGTTGTCCATTTCTGTTGATAGTTGATTACTTTTCAAAATATCCAGAAATAATAAGTCTACCTGATAAAACTGCAAAAACTGTAATTTGTAGGCTTAAGTCTGTGTTTGCTCGCCATGGGATATCAAGAATAGTGGTGAGTGATAACATGCCATTTGCTAGTCAAGAATTTAAAACATTTGCTAAAGAATGGGGGTTTGAACAATGCTTTAGTAGCCCAGGATATGCACAATCTAATGGTATGGCAGAACGAGCAATTCAGTCTATCAAACAGCTTATGAACAAAGTAAAGAAGGCTGGTGGGGATTTACATCTAGCATTGTTGGAATATCGCAATACACCAGTCACAGGGTTGTCATATTCGCCCGCACAAATGTTGATGGGCAGGATGTTGAGAAGTAAACTTCCCATAACAACTGGTTTATTATGCCCTAAGATTCCTATTAATGTGCATCAGGATCTACAAAGAGTTCAACAAAGACAAAAACATTTTTATGATCGAACAGCTAGATCACTTCAACCATTACAAGAGGGAGATGCAGTTTGGATGCAATCTAATGACCACAAGGAAAGATGGCTTCCTGCCATAGTGATAGAAAGATGTAAACAACCACGGTCATACCAAATAAAAACTCTTAATGGTAGGATATATCGGCGTAATAGATGCCAATTAAGAAAACGGATGCCAGAAATTATCAGAGACAGAAGTGTAAGACCAGATGCATTAACCAATGGATATGGTGGGGATACTCATTATTCTCAGAATAATGATGAGGTGCAAACATCAACAACAGATAGGCAACCAACATATATAACATCATATGGTAGACCAGTGTTTAGGCCAGAGAGATATACTCCTTGAAAATGCACCTTGGCCCTAAGGTGGCTTTTTATGATTTGTGTAAGTTAGGTCAATGAGAAATATTGTATTCTTTGTATTTAGGTTTTCTACTTATGTTTTTAAAATTCTGTATACAATGTATTATTTTCTAAAGTGTATAATTGTTTTTATATTTCCATGAAAGGAGATGTGATGTAAGGTACCTTTAAGACACAGCCCTTAGTCATATCAGCTG
>NW_024806121.1:0-4172 GCF_019175285.1 Sceloporus undulatus
TAATAATAATAATAATAATAATAATAGTATGCTTATGGTTGTTGTTGTTGTTGTAATAGTAGTAATTGTTGTTGTTTACTAGTAGTAGTAGTTACAATTACAATTACATTTACTTTCTTGGTAGAAATTCAAAGATATAGCTGTGTAAGTCTATAGACAGAATCAGTATGTAGAGAGATCTTGTACCACTTTTGACACTAATTGAAAGAAAGATGTTGGCAGCATGTGTTTTCCTAGTCTTAAATCTACTTCCTCCAAATGCATCTGAGGAAGCACACTGAAGTCTGTGAAAGCTCATGCTGCCAACTTCTTTCTTTCAGTTAGTCTGAAAGGTGCGACCAGATCTCTCTACACATTTACTTTCTTGTTATGGGCTGGGGAAATAAGTTCTAAGGTGCAGATTTTGTAATTGATTTATAAAAATTAAAAATCCTTTGTTTGCAGGAAACATGGTCCCTCTGAAACTAATTCATAATTTCTTCAAGGATTTCAGTCATTTTCTGTTCTAGTTGTCAAAATCTATGCTAGAGGTTGTGTTACTAGTGGTTATTTCACTTTCATGTTTATAAAGAAAATGTTGCAACATGTCTTCTGAACATGTTTGGAGAAGGAGCTACAGCTCAGTAAGCAGAGTATATGCTTTGTATGCCAATAATCTCAGGTTCAATCTTGGGGATCTCTTAGAAGTGTTGAGGAAGTCCTCTAGTCTAGATAGCTGCTATGAATCAGTGCTTTCCACAATATAATGCTGTCTAGACATATCAGATGCTCATTCCCACCTTCTGCCTGGTGATTGTAAGAGTTGTAGTCCAGTATATTGCTGTGACTAAACCTTACTACAAAATAGCCGACATATCTCAGTGCATTCTCTATACTTACTATATTTCAGTTAATAAAACATCAATTCCTTCACCACTACGTCTTAGTAAGAAATAATCACTGTATGGAATATGTGCAGTTTTTTTTGTTCTACGCCTCTCTGAGGTGTCTGGAATTTGCTAGGAGCTGTCTGTAAAACATATTTATATATACACTATTACACAGTGTATGTGTGTATGCACACAGAGAGAGAGGGGGGGGGGAGAGAGAGAGAATACACCTTTCTATGAGTACCCACTGATTTTGCTGATAAATGGGATAACATATTCCAATCTTCTCTGATTATGATCCAGTGGCATCACTAGATTTGGTGTCACCCCACTGTGGTAACACATACTGCCACTCCCAGGCTGCCTGGCATGCCCTCAGCTGTTCCCTTTTGCCAGCTAGGACATGGTAGGGTAATGTTGCTGCTTCCTTTTCACAATGTCATTCAAAGTCTTTTATGCAGGTGTAACTGAAAGTTACATTGGTGTATATCATCAACATGATCCTAGCTGATAAAATGCTGAAACCATCCATAAATGAGCAGTTGTAGGTTGATGACGCCCACTGCCTCAAAACATCATCCTACCATTGCGTGGTTATGGATGACTTCAGTATGTCATTATATGTTCTTATTAAAAGTGAATGTTCATTCTGCAGAGGGAATCCCCACTATCTAGCAGGAGGAATCTCTCTGTTGCTGAAGATCTGATTGGTTTCTTCCAACTGATTTGCTGTTTGCAGTGGCAAGAAAAGACTCGCTCTCCCTTTAGTTCAGTTTTGTCTTGAGTGGCATTTCAAAAGCAAAGCAGATAATTTACATTCATATGATGGTAGCATTTATCATTTCAACTTACTCTACAATACCTCTAAACAAAGTATTACAATACGTCTCACTGTACCTGTCAAGATCTAATAGATGTTTCAAAGAACATGATACATTCAGCACATGCAAAACCTTTCCCACACCAGATCAAAGGAAGCAGCGGCACTTGCATTTTAACAATGGTACAGTTGAAAGGATTGATGGTTTTAAAAAAATCAGAAGTAGTAGATTGCACAATGTTTCTGGTAGCTAAAAACAGTGTAGTAATGCTAAATAAAATTATGCATCAGTCAGTCATTGATATTCCTTTGTAAATATACCTACAGAAACAGGACAGGACATTAAATGAGAATTATTTATAACACAGGATTTCATGTATCCTAGTCCTGTGCATGTTTATTTACAAGTAAGTTCCATTATGTTCAGTAGGGCTTCTAAGAAAGTGTGCATAGAATTTCAGGCCTTGGCTGTATCTACACTGCAGAAATAATCCAGTTTGACCCCACTTTAACTGCCATGGCTCAATGCTATGAAATTCTAGAAATTATAGTTTAGTGAGATATTTAGTCTTCTATATCAGAGAGCTCTGAGGCCGCAAGAAACTAATATTCCCAGAATTCCGTAGCCTTGAGCCGTGGCAGTTAAAGTGGTTTCAAACTGGATTATTTCTACAATGTGGAAGCAGCCTTAGACTAAGTTTTGACTACTACTTTCTAAAGTCAAGATCAAAATGTAGGATCATACAACTACATTTGGGGAGATGTGTAGGGGTCATGAAACGTGACTGGCATTATTTCTTTCTGTTTTAAACAAAACTTAAAACAAACTTTACATTTAAAAAAGGCAGAATGGTTATTATATGTTCTCTGAATGTTCCTTCCTATTGCACCTTCACACACTGTTTCACAGGCTCAAACACAGAATAAGGGTGGGGGAAGGCAGAAGGATATGGATGAAAAACACCTTCCAACTTCCAGGAGTGGCATCCAAGCTATAGATATGTAAGAGGGAGAGGGAACTCAGGCCTGGTCCAAGACATTTTGCTACCTCAGGTGGAGGAGTAAATGGTGGAGTTCTTCTCTCTGCCCCAAGTTATAGTCAGTAGATAGTACATAAAGGTATTTCTGTCATTCTGGCACCGGAGAGAAAACTGCATAAATACCACACTCTTTCCTGGCAGTAAAAATATAATTATAGCACATGAAATCACTAAAAGTTTGCTGCCCATTCGTGGAAATCTGTTGCCTCAGGCACCACTCTACCAAATAGTTGGGCTGGGCCAGGGTTTTAACAGCTGGTTGTTCACGATATAACAAGCTGGGTTGGGCACACATACTACCAGAGTTTTGGCTCCTCTTGAAGCCCACAAGTGTGTCATCAGAACTGTCACTGGAGAAGCTAGGAGTGCTGACTTGTCACTGACAGTGGCTCTCTGAGGGGGAAGATGGTTGTTTAGGTGAAGCACCCCAGAAAAGCACAAAATAGCCCTGCAAATGTTTTTAAAATGTTTGTGTGTTTCAGACAAAAACTAACTTTTTTTCAACCACAAAAATTTGAGGTGGGCTTGCCAGGACCTTTGGGTGGTCAATAGAGGTCTAGAGGCTAATGGTTACTCCAACTCAGACATCAGAAGGGCAGCCAGGCCCAGAAAAACCCAGATGAGGGAAGACATACAACCACCCAAAGGGAAGGTATTTTTACCATACATCAAAGGAGTCACAAACAGAATAGGGAAACTGGTGAGGAAACACAACCTTCAAATGGTTTACAAACCTACAAAGAAAATCCAACAAATGCTTTGCTCAGCCAAGAACCAGAGAGACCCTCTCACAGCCACAGAAGTTTACCGCATACCATGCAGCTGCGAACAAGTCTACATAGGGACCACCAAACACAGTGTGCAAACAAGAATCAAGTAACATGAAAGACACTGCAGACTGGGTCAGCTGGAAAAATTAGCAGTAGCAGAACATGTTATAAACCATCCTGGACATAAAATGTTGTTTGAAAACACTGAAATTCTGGACCATGCCAACAACTACGATTTCAGGATGCACCGGGAAGCCATTGAAATCCACAAACACCTAAACAATTTCAACAGGAAAGAGGAAACCCTGAAAGTAAACAAGATTTGGCTTCCAGTCCTGAAAAACAGCAAACTGAAGACTAAACAAATGCAAATGAGAAATGGGTCAGGGAATTCCCAGCAGACAATGAGCACTAATCAAGCAGATATTAATCCTCCTTTGCATATCCTCCCACCCTGAGGCCTGTCATTTGCAACAAAATAATATACATGCAAATCACTCCTCCTTTCCCAGGGTGACACAGTATATATATACTCAACTCTTTCCAGGCAAGCATTCACTGAAGATGCCAGCCACAGATGCTGGCTAAACATCAGGAAGAAAACTCTTCTAGAACATGGCCACATAGCCCGAAAAACCCACAAACAACTATGGATGCCAGCCATGAAAGCCTT
>NW_024806122.1:0-4172 GCF_019175285.1 Sceloporus undulatus
GATGGCCATCCAGCCTCTGTTTAAAAACCTCCAAAGAAGGAGACTCCACCAAAGGATTGTGTTCCACTGTTGAACAGCTCTTACTGTTGTAAACCGCTTAGACCCTGTTTAGGCGGTATGAAGCGGTATATAAATGAAGCTTGTTTACTGTCAGGAGGTATTTCCTAATGTTGAGGTGGAATTTTTTTCCATTGCTCCAGGTCCTATTCCCTGGAGCAGCAGAAAACAAGCTTCCTTCATCTTCAGTATGATATCCCTACAAATATTTTAACAGGTCTGTCATATCATCTCTTAACCTTCTCTTCTCTAGGCTAAACATATCCAGCGCCCTAAGTATCCAGACTCTTCATCATTTTGCTCATCCTCCTCTGGACATGCTCCCTCCTGTCTACATCTTATCATATCACCTCTTAACCTTCTCTTCTCCAGGCTAAACATCCCCAACTCCCTAAGTCGTTCCTCATAGGGCATGGTTTCCAGACCCTTCACCATTTTAGTCGCTCTCCTTTGGACACACTCCAGTTTCTCAACATTCTTTTTGAATTGTGGTGCCCAGAACTGGACACAATATTCCAGATGGGGCCTGACCAGAGCATAATAGAGTGGCACTATAACTTCCCTTGATCAGAAAAGGAAGAGGCACTAGGGACCACATTAGCTAACAGTATTAGCTACTCCTCTTAATTCGGTGTCATCTGCAAATTTGATATGCATACCCTTTATTCCTTCATTGAAGTAATTTATAAAGATGTTGAGTAGTACTGGGCACAGGAGAGAACCCTGTGGCACCCCACTACTCACCTCTCTCCAGGATGAAAGGGAACCAGAGTCCTCCATTTGGCTTGGAGGTCTGTAGTAGACCAAACCACTACCACATCCCTGTAGTTTCTTTCCCCATTAATTTTTACCCAGATGCTCTCAACTTGGCTTCCAGTATTTAAAGCATGGATGTACCTATCCTCAATACTATTTCACCTCTCTTCCTGTTTTGTCTATTTCTCTTAAATAGGTTATACTCCTCTATCACTACGTTCCAGTCATGAGACTCATCTCACCAGGTTTCAGTGATACCTGTTATATCATCTTTGCTTTGATGTGCTAAGAGTTCAGGTTCATCCTGTTTATTATTTCCCATTTCTGTGCATAAGTATAGAGACATCTAAGACCATAGCCCATTTCCCCAATTTGCCCTTTAAAGTTTTTTTCCTCCCACTGTTGGTTTCTACTGCTGTTTGCCTTGTTCTCTGCATATCATTTGGGCTATTATCCCAGGACTTGATGAACTCCTGCCCTCAAGAATACTGTACCATCTCCCTCCTCCTCACAGTTTAAAATCCTCCTGATCAGATCTTTCAGATCTGCATTTGGATTACTTGTTTTTGTATTTGTATTTTTAATATGAATCCTTCCTTCCCCTCTTTCCCCCTTACTTCTCAAAAATGTGCAATAAAATAGATTTTATTATACTGTATAAAGGTATGTGGTTTATCATTCTCTACTCCCCTTAGTTTAATATCAATAGAAAGTAACCTGGCTACAATATCTTGCCTCTTTACTCTTATGTATGCATATAACAACCCCAGTCTCTCAGCTCCACGGAAAGGAGGAAGAAAACACACCTATGTGAAACCTTTGGTCTGCTCCCAGAAGTTGAATTCAGCCAGCACCAATCAAATAACATGAACTGAATAGACCAAATCCCTTGATACATTTGACTGAAGCTGTTGAAAGTTTGTTGTCAATCATGCTGTTTCTTTCAATGCACTTCACTTTAGAAAGATGCATATAAAATCTTGATTAACTCTTGAATATGGAAAAAACAGAACTGTCAGCATTATTTGGTTTATTGTTAAATATAAATGAGGTATTATTACAGAGTAGTATTAAATGAATGGGTGATATTGCTGACTGAATTCTGGACTCTTCAAATACATCTTATTGTTCCTATGATAAAAAGAAATATATCTTACTTTTTCTAAGTCAGTACAAATATTTAAGGACCAAAACCACAGAGAGGCTAATTATTCTGAAAACATAGCAAAGAATACAGTGGGCCCTCCATTCTAGATCCCCCCACAGAAAGTAAAACATGTGAACCCTCAAGTCCTGTTCTTTTCCATGGTTGCATGTTCCTGTGTGCTCCGCTGCATGCACATGCACCCACTGCAAAAGCCAGGGCTTGCAGTCTGCAGAAGCTCAAATCCATGGATGGCAAGCCTGCACTTGGTGCAGGAGCACTGTAACTTCATTTTAACAGAATAGACTGAAATTTAGTTGTGTGATATTTACATAGTAAAAATCCAATGTCACTGAGATAAAAGGAAAAAGGGTCTACCCAGAACCCCCACCCCCTACTACCAGCAGAAATATCAACAATAATGTAAAATATCTCCTCAGAATGTTACTACCATTCAAAGATTTGGGAAGAAAAAAGGTTTTTTTAAGAAAGAAAGAAAGAAAGAAAGAAAGAAAGAAAGAAAGAAAGAAAGAAAAGGGTTGGGAAGAAAAATTTCCATGGCATGGCATTTGCCCTTTTGTGGTACAAAGACAGGTTCTAAATCAGAAGCAGGTAAACAGTACCGTATTATTGCTGATGTGCAGAGCTACCAATAATGCTTTCCACTGGCCAGTCCATCTCTGTGACTATTTCATCTTCCATGGTAACTTAAACACAAGAAAAAAAGCCTTTACAGTTCAGAGCACTGCTGCATGGCCAGACTAGATGGAGTGAGTTTGTAATAATTCATAGACCTTTCATTTCCATTGTTCTGGTGCTTAAGAATCCCATTCTGCTTCTAAAATGATTTTGAGAATTGTCTGTTAAACTCGCTATATGCTGCCTGTTCAAAGAAATTAACAAAACTTCCTGAAGTATTGGATGTTTCCCTTGATGAATATTTTTTTTAAAAGCTGACAATGGATGATAAATATGGAGAAAACTGTTTAAAACCAACAAAGATGAGGCAGGAGAGATATCCAAACAATTTAATTCATGATTGCTGCCAATCAGGTAGAGTGATTTTCAGTTATCCCAGAACCATGTAGCTTTTCCCATAATCTATTTCTATTAATAGAATCGAATGCAGCTGAAAGATCAATAAAAGCAGCATAAACATTTTTCCTATTTCCCTTAGTATACTTCCTGATAATGTGACTTAATATGAAACACTGATCTATAGTACTGTATCCACTTCTGAATCCTGCCTGTTCTTCGTGTATGATTTGCTTTTCTTGTAACCAATCCATTAACTTGTGAAGCAAATGTTGAGCATATAGCTTTGAAGTGATGTCAAGCAAGCTGATTAGCCGATAATTTTGTGGATCATTCCTGTTTCCTTTCTTGAAAATGGGAAAACAATGCTCATTTTCCACCCATGACGCATTTGTCCAGTACTGTTTATTGTAGTAAATAGACTAGCAAGGATGGGGCTCCACCATTCAGCATATTCTTTAAAGAGTTATAATGATGGTTATAATAAGTTATAATGTATACTTTCTCCAAAGAAAGCAAAAACATCCTGCATGCATGAATTACATTGAAGACGTTGAGGGCTGAACCACTGGAACCATTCTAAATGTTTTCCAGCTCCTTGGTCCTGTTCCTAAGCATCCCTCTGTTGAATGTGGGCATGGAACAATATGAGCACGGAGGTGGCTCTATGTCAGATTTTCCTTCTAGACAGCCAAACTAACTCTGTGAGTGGAGATTTGGGAGTGGCACCAGGGAACTTCTGTGACCATATTTCCTATAAATAATCCAGTCCATTCTAGAAAAGATGGAAGGTGAGTCAGCAAAGAGAGCAACCACACCTTTCTTATTTTAGTCCAAACTGCTGGCTTGGGAACATCAGAATGACGTTCACTAATGCTGCCCAAGGAGATGCTGTCCCTGGGTAAAATGCTGGGGTTTCTGAGTAGGGATGTGACAATCATTCATTGCAGTTCACTAAACATATGATTTTTTTTATTTCTCAACCCCTTTAATTTTCTATATGCAGTGTGTTACTTTATTGTAACATATGGCCCTCCAGCTAGTGGCTGCTGGAACATGGACAGCAAGTTCCAGCAGCCACTAGCTGGGGTAGCCATTGCTGAGTAATGCTGGGAGCAGATGTCCAACAATATCCAGATCTTGATATCTATGTAGGGTCAGTCAGCCCTGCTTAGTACTT
>NW_024806123.1:0-4171 GCF_019175285.1 Sceloporus undulatus
TACCTCCAAAGAGACCCGAAGCAGCTTTATTTTGGCAGTCTGTAACAGGCCTTAGTGTAACTTATAATCAGGCAGAGATGATAAGATGATCTGGAAATATTTGAACAATTGTGGTTGTTGTTTAAAAAAATGCCTGTTTCTTGAGTTTTGAGAAACCTGGATGAGAAGAATTCTGGATTGACACAGTTATTCTACTAAAACTCAGCGGGTGATTTTGTTTTATTTTTATTTATTTATTTATTTATTTTGCAGAAAAGCAACATTTTCTGCACAGGAAGCAGGGTTTTTTTTAAACAGAAAATGATATTGCTGGGCGGAAGTATTATTTGTAATGGATAATAGTCAGTTATTTATAGTTACAAAGCTTGTAATATTTATAAATATTACTTATTATTTTTTATACAGGGTAAGTCCTGATTGTGGTTGTTTTGCACAGAAAACAACATTTTATGTTCAGAAAATAATATTTTTGCATGGAAATGCTATTCTCCATGTATAAAATACTCTTTTCTGTATAAAAATACCACATCCAAATTGTGCACAAAATACGTTCTCAACTGCAAATATAAAAATGCCTTTATATAAAGGGGTGCCACTATCAGAGGGTTTGTTATCTGAGGTATTCCTGTATATGTCAGAAAGTCAAACAGACATATATCCTATATTACTATGAGCTGTGGGTTTTAATTTGGGATTTCTTTTTGTTTGCAAGAAAGAACATGAGAACACAGGGATTTAAGCTGGAGCATGCAGTTAAACAGCAAAGAAGGAAGCCACATTTTTGACCTATTAATGGAATGTGACTGGATATAATCAGACGATCTGAGCAGCATTTCCTGGCATCCTTATGTTGTTATGAATTGAAGGGCACTCAGCCTATTGAAAGCTGAACTGTAATTAGTGTTCATGAGAAATAAATCAGGTCACATGTTAGTGTTTTGCTCATAGCGTCTGCAGCACAGGGATTTTGTTCCCATAAAAAGGCAAGGTAAATAGTAGCTTGCTTAGAAAGAAGAAAATCGTTTGATATAGCTTCTGCATAATTGAATCAAGTACAGTAACTAGTAGGAGTGCTCTCTCTCTCTCTCTCTCTCTTTATTTATTTATTTAATATATTTTAGGCCATCTTTAAAGACACCCCCTGCAAATCAGCTTATGTAATAAAAACCCATATAATAAAATGCCAACCAATAAGAAAGGGGAAAGAAAATAATAATCAGAAGAAAACATGAACAATAAAAACACCCAGCCCAGGCAGCAGTAAACTGCATTGAAAAACCTAGCCCAAACATATAAAATATACTCAGAGAAGGTCCAGATGAAACAGAACAGTGTCTATAGCTTTTGTAAAAACTTGCAAAGATGGAGTCACATTGGCAATCCATTTCTGAGCTATGGAGCAGCTATGTAAAAAATCCTATCTGTCTTATATACTTGCCTGCCTAAATGCCTCAAGTGTTGGCAAGAAAGAAGGCGTACTGTGGCTGATATTAAACTGCAGCCAGAGTGATATAGGTGAAGATACTCCTCCTTATAATGGTCTCAAAACATTTAAGGCTTTCAAGGTTAAAACCAGCATTTGAAATTCAGCTTTGGCACATACTGGTAACCAATGCAATAGAAGTGTCATATCACCAGATATCCTTAGTGTGTGAATAAATGTAGCAAGATCTGCCTTATCCAGATAGAGACACCGCTGCTATTCCAAACTAACCTGATGAAAACACTGCAGCCTGTTGACCTTGCCTACTTATTTCAAAGTCAAGAAAGGCTTACAAACAATGGTTTTAATTTTTCAAGTATAGTTGCCCCTTCTAATGTGCGGATCTGAGATCTGCACCCTTGAATATACATGGAGGGACAATCTCCACTGTTTGCAATGGTGTGCATACATGGGCACACACTCCATTCAAGCCTATGGGGCTTGAATAAATGCGAGCCTCCATTTTCACGGGGTGGTGGTGGTCTGGAACGGATCCCCCCACAAAGACTGAGGGCCAACTGTAGAAGGCAACCCAACCCAAGACTAACTGTAAATCTTCATCAGGATAGTTTCCTGCCTACCATATATTCTCGACTACAAGTCGACCTCATGTATAAGTTGAGGTCAGGTTTTGGAGCAAAATTTATGGATTTTGATATAATAATAATAATAAATAATAAATTTTATTTTTACCCCGCCTTTCCAAAATATGATCAAGGCGGCTTACAAAATTTAAAAACATTACAGTACAGGATAAAAATTCAATGTAAAAGTTAAAACATTACTACAAAGAACAGGAACAGGAAATCAATAAAATACACATGTCAAGGGCAAAGAGAAGGAGAAATTAATTTACAACGGTCTGGGGTCGAAGGAAAAAAAGAGGGGCAGGAAAATAAACAGACAATCTAACTAAGGTGGGAAGGCCAACCGAAATAGATACGTTTTCAGGTTTTTCTTAAAAATAACTAGTGAGGTGGTGGAGCGAAGCTCTACAGGGAGCTTGTTCCAAAGTGAAGGGGCAGCAATGGCAAAAGCCCTCTGTGAGGTCCGTGCAAGGTTTGATCTAGGGACCTCCAACAATTTGGTCCCGGATGTTCTGAGTGTGCGGGGCAGATTATATGGGGAGAGGCGGTCCTCCAAGTACCCTGGGCCCAAGCCATTTCAGGGCTTTATAGGTCAAAACCAACACCTTGTATTGAGCTCGGAGGCAAATAGGCAGCCAGTGAAGGTCTTTTAAAATAGGTGTTATATGGTCCGACCTGGAACTGCCAGCGACCAGTCTAGCTGCCATGTTCTGCACCAATTGCAGCTTCCAGGTTTGGTACAAGGGTTGCCCCATGTAGAGCGCATTGCAGAAATCCAATCGAGAGGTTACCAAAGCATGTACAACAGATTCAAGGTCCTGACGGTCCAGGTAGGGGCGCAGCTGGCGTATCAGCCGAAGCTGATAACAAGCACTCCTGACCGTCGCGTCCACCTGAGAAGTCAGCTGGAGCGACGAATCAAGGAGCACTCCCAAGCTGCGCACTGAGTCCTTCAGGGGGAGCGTGACCCCATTCAGGACCGGGTGACAGATCTCACCACCCAAAACCGGGGAACCTATCACCTGATATGGCCTGTGAATAAGTTGAAGGTAAAACTTATGGGCATGTAACAAAAGATCAAAGCATCTGAGGAAGTAGATTGAAGTTTACGAAAGCTCATGCTACCAATTTCTTTATTTCAGTTAGTCTCAAAAGTGCTACAAGATCTCTCTACATACTGATTCTACAGATTAACACAGCTATATCTTTGAATTCTACCACCATGAGTAAATACGGCAATCATTATCTGTTCCCCATCTTCTGTCAACTTGTTCATAACCATTTCCAGATTTCAAGAGTCCCACAGCCTCTGCGGGACACATAGATGGAAAAGAGAACTGAATAGCAACTCCATACTAATGGCCTCTAAGGAAAAATGTTAAAAAGGTTTCCCTTGGATGGAATTGTGATGAAAGCATGGAGGCAGAGAACTGAGAGGGCCCTGGCAAAATGCCCTTTGGTGGACCTCCTCATCCATCAATTCTATGGGCTGCCCAAAAATGCCAGGTGGTGATGCTAGACCTGCAATCAAAACCTAGTATATAACAGTGATGTAAACTTGAGCCAGTTGACTTGGACTCAAGTCACTTCAGTGACTTGACTTGGAACCAACTCAGCAATAAATGATGCCCTGACTCTACTTGCGCCATATATATTTTTTGACTTGGAACCAGCAATAAATGGTGTCCTGACTCTACTGGCATCATTCACTTTGAGCTGCCCACACAAGAGTTCCCTACACACATTTTTTGGAGGAGACTAGCAAATGCATTAGGCAATGGGCTTGAGGCAGCAGGGTCCTTCTAAATCTTTTGAAAAGCTTTAGAAGGTTCCTCTGTATGCAGCAGGTACAAGCTGCTGAGCAGACCTCAAGCCTTGTCTCAAGCCTATTGCCTCACACATGTACTGTTCTCATCCAAGAAACTCTCCCCACTTCCTTTTGATACTGTTAAAGTTGTTTCACAGACTGAGGCGGGGTACAGACCGCCGCTTTGCGGCGCTCTGCCGCCGCCGCCAGAAGGTCCACGGGGGAGCCGGAGCCTTCAGACGGCCCGACTCCCGCGCGGACCGAAAAAAGAAGCTCCAAAATGGAGCTTCTTTT
>NW_024806124.1:0-200 GCF_019175285.1 Sceloporus undulatus
GCCTGTCTTTTTGAACTGGAGGCTGTTCTAGGCTCATCCATGACAATGAATGTTGTAGTACAGACTGTGTCATATAATGTTTATAAATGCTTCATTTTCATAATGATGTGAAAGTGAGGGTGACATATCAAGAAGGAATGACTTCCCTCTATCTATCTATCTATCTATCTATCTATCTATCTATCTATCTATCTATCTAT
>NW_024806124.1:210-4171 GCF_019175285.1 Sceloporus undulatus
GAGCTTTATGCATTTCCATAATAACACTTTTTCAGGATTTCTTGGGACAAGTGTTCTGTACACTTGGAGAGATTGTTGGGTCACAAGGAAGCAGATTAGAAAAGCCAATTGTGTAAGTATATTTTTATAATTGTATTTATTTCTTTTAATAGTTGTAGATGTCTACATTTTCTAAGTGCTCTCTATATAAGATAATCCCTACATGTAGACTCAGGAAGTTATAGGCATGATGCAAAAGGGAAGAAGAACGGAGAAAGAAAAGCAAGTATCACCCTACCTGCATTTGTGGTTATATTTCTTATGTTCTCTGTGTCCTTACCAGTAACTATCTTTTCCTGAGATCAGGAGAACCTTCTATTCTTTCATGTCTGAGAAATTAGCATTCTAGGCAGACGATACTTGTAGTGGAATTATTTTATCTACTGATGTCTGTTCTGAATTTGAATGTTGTTTCAAAATAACATATGAAGTGATTAAGATGAATAACATATTAAGCATTCTATTATTATCAAGAAAAAAGTTCTAATAATTAAATCAATACTGTTACTTCAGTGAAAAATTTGATGGAATAACTGTTTTTCAAGGAATACACTGGGCCCTTCACATTTGCTGGGGTTACGGGGTACAGGACCCCCATGAAAGTGAAAAATCTGCAAATAAAATCTACTCTTTTTTTACCTGAAAGAACATATTTTTAGGAATTTCTGGGTACTTCATTGCAGCTATAGAAAGATAGAAAGTACATTTCTATACTGTTTATCAGTGCACTTAAGCACTCCTAAGTAGTTTACAAAGTGTAGGCTAATTGTCCCCAACAAGCTGGATACTAATTTTAGCGACCTGTCGACCCTAAACCTCTGGCTGGTATTGAACTCACAACCTAGTGGTTTGTGAGTGAGTGGATGTAGTACAGGCATTTAACCATTTAATCACTGCACCACCAGGGCTCAATTAGGTAGCTAATACAGGAATCCCCCCCCCCCAATGAAAGAAGCCGCATTGATCCATAAGAAAAACTTCTACCACAGCCAATTTGTTTGGCAAGGGAATATATATGATTTTATGTGAGGCTGGGGATGCATCTTGATGCTGCCCACATTAACAAGCAAAGTAAGATAAGAAAATATTATACAATTTGAACTCTCTGCAAGGGATCTAGCTGTCCGGGAATGCTGCCAGCACGCGCACACACACACACATGGTGATAAGAGCGGCTCAGCAAAGGAAACAAGGCTGGACAGCCACAAGCCAGTCCAGATTCAGGATTCCAGAAGTCACAAATACCAGTTCAGTTAGAGGCCGAGGATGCCAGAGGGTTTGGGGGTCAAGTCCGTTCCGAGGTCGTAGATTCAAGAGCAGTCAAAGGTCTAGAGAGCCAAGAGTCCAGGAAAGCCAGAGCCAGCAGCATTCACTAAATGGAAAGCACAATAATCTCTGACAAAGGGAGTCAGCGTCTCACATCTGTCTTAAATCACAGAGCCGCTCCCTTATCGCAGCTGATGGGCGCTTCTCAGCTATCCTTCTTGGACTTTGCAGGCCTTCCCCTTCTGCCCTCCTTTGGCTGAAGTTGGGAACTTCAATGCCTGACTGTTGCTCTACATCTCCCAGGCCTGGCACCTCTGCTGAAACAAGGCTTAGCTGCTGATCCAGAGTGTCCCCTGAAGGAGACTTAACAGCACCAGGATCTGGTAGGGCAGAACTAGGACCTGGCAAGTCAGGGCTGGGGTCTAACACTCTCTCAGATTCCTCTTCGTCGTCCTCCGAGTCCTCCTCGTTGCTGATCATGACACTAGCATAATATAGTAGTTCAGCACTGGACGACTTTAGAGAACAATGTTCAAATCACCACTCGATCATGAAAACCCACTTGGTGATTTTGGACAAGTCATACCCTCTTATCCTCAGAGGAGAGCAAAGGCAACCCTCTCTGAATATGAGAGAGAATGACATGGTATGATTTGATAAATGTTTGTAAATACATAATAAATATCTGTAAAGTTCTATAATATTAGCACAAGACATTCAGGAATTGGAACAGTTATTCAGGAAGGTCAAAGATGAAACTGCAAAGGCAGGACTGATGCTGAATATAAAGAAAACAAAAATAATGACCAAATAAGAAATACACACATTCAATCTAGACAAGGAAGAAATTGAATTCCCAATTCAAACATTGTTCAGAATGGAGACTGCAGTCAAGAAATAAGAAAACTAGGAATGGGAAGGGGCAGCTATGAAACAACTGGAAAATATACTGAAAGCAAAGGCATACAGCTAAGCCCAAAAATCAGAATCGTTCAGGCCATTGTATTGTCAATTACCATGTACGGATGTGAGAGCTGGATAGTGAAGGAAGCAAACAGAAAGAAAGTCAACTCACTTGAAATGTGGTGCTGGAGAAGAGTACTTATGATACCATGGACAACAAGAAGACAAACCAGTGGGTTCTTGAACAGATCAGACCTGGGCTCTCCTTGGAAGCAAAGATGATCAAGTTGAGACTATTGTATTTTGGCCACATAATGAGAAGCCACGGGTCGCTAGAAAAAACAATAATGCTAGGAAATGTAGAGGGAAGAGAGGAAGACCACAAACCAGATGGACATGCTCAATCTGGGGGGGGGGAGGTGTGGGCAAGGGTTTGCAGGAACTGGGCAGGGCAGTGGAGGATGGGGATTCTTGGAAATGTCTCATCCTCAATTTAGATAATAATTATGGGTTGTATATCATGGAGGGAACAAAGTTGATTAATAAAAAAGCAGAAGCCAATATATCTCAGAATGCATTGTGACAGTTGATTAGTAAGTTAAGAAAGGCGGGATACAGACTGCTCAAAAAGGGCGGACTGCTGCTGCCTCCATTTCTGCCAGCGGCAGCAGCTGCCAAATGACGAGGTGTCCTGGCGGCGGAAAAAGAACCCGCAAAAGCGGGTTCTTTTTGTGTCACGCTTGCAACGCCCAAGTGTGCAAATGGCGGACTTATGATGTTGCAAGCGCGGTGGGATGTGCGAATGCTACATGTCTGTCGCGTCAAAATGGCAGCGCCCGTGTGTACAGGGCACTGCCATTTTGACGCCCCTGTCACGTGCTAGGGGTGAGGCCAATATGGACAGTGCATCCTCGGCCAACCCCTAGTACGTGACGGGGGCGCACTATCTGCCAGTATGTACAGCGCCAAAGTTTCTTAATTTATATTTCTGTAAACTGTAGTATCTCATCTCAGTTTTATTTTGTTAACAGAGGAATTCCTGGGAGGAAATGTGGAATAATTATACTGACAGCAGAGGAACTGAACTGTTGCCGGGTAAATTAAAATTTAGTTTTCTTTTGCTAAAGTGTATCATTTGGTTCTTACTAATTATCATAAAGATTGTACTTACCCTTTTACATTTTAGTAACCTTTGATGCATACTTTCCTCTGTAATTATCTAGATGCATTTCATTTTGGCTTCAGGTCTGGCTATAGGACAGAAGCCATTTTTGTTGTTTGTCACAGTGAAGCATTCACTGGGGACTGGAGTTAGGGAGTCCCTGGTGGTTCTACTGAATCTCCATAAGCTATCATATTGTTCTTAGCCACTTTGCTGGGATGGGACTTGGAGTCACTGTTCTATACTTTAAAGATAATGTTTGTCAAAATACAGCACAAAAACTTTGAATTATTAATGCTGATTAAAATATTTGCTGTGATGAGTGAAAATAATGTCTCATGACTCAGAATGATGACAGTTTCCGTGCTAGTAGTGAAGAAAGGGAAATTTCATAGTACTTTTTCTTTTGAACACTGTTAGAATAAAAGAAACCTAGTCTTAATTCCTAGTAGTCATGCAAATTGTTCTTTATGCAAATAATATGTGCAGTATAATTTATGCTTTAAATCTATGTTACCCTTGCTTCTTTTATTAGGATGCTGTACTGATGCAATTTTGTGCAAACAAATTAGACAAGAAAGATTTCTTTGG
>NW_024806125.1:0-4171 GCF_019175285.1 Sceloporus undulatus
GCAGACAATACATGAAAAATACAAGCAAATACCTAATAGAGTACAGTTCCTTTAGGATGGAGAAATATTATAGCAATCCTGCAATGCTGTATGGGTTTAGAATTGAGCAAAATGAAATATAGAGATTGCTAAAAGGAGGGTGAGAAGAGAGAGAAGTAAAGTAGCCAGCCCTCCATATTCACAGGTCCCTTAATCCACAGTTTGAAATTATTCAAAAATAATATATAATCCCAAATATAAAACCCTGATTTTGCCATTTTATATAAGGGACATTATTTTACTATGCCATTGCATTTAACTTGACAATCCATGAATTTTGGTATACACAGGTGTGTGTATGTATGTATGTGTGTGTCCTGGAACCAACCCCTCAGTGGATACTAAGGCCTCACTATAATACCTTCCAAAAGTAAAGACAATATAATACTTTCCCTAGTATACACCCACATCCAGAGAAAGGGAGCAATTTTGCAAAGTGGAGATGTGCAGGGAACAATAAGGAGATAAAAGATAATGAGAACAAGTTAATCAAAGTCCTCTATGCTTGATCAGGATTTTTAAAGAGAGAGAAAACTAACATGATTCTTTGGCAAAAATCCTGGTCATTTCCCCATAAAAGATGCAAGGCCTAGGTTAGCCAGTGATTCCACTAAGAGGATTTGAGAAGAAAGAGGACTTGAGAAGAAGGAGGAAGTTCAGTGTTCTTGATTGATGGTTCATGTCTACTACTTTTAAGGGGAAATACATCATAGACCATACCTCCAGAACAAACTGTGATATCATGGGTTTGTTTATACAAAAAGGGTTTGAGAGATGTTTGGGTTAGACTAGAGTTGAATTAAAAGAATTGAGTTTGAGTTGAGTGATTAGTTAGGATCTCATTTAGCTTGAGAGGGTGTGGCAATTTCAATATGAAATATAAATAATCTGCTGTGTTATTTTTAACGTCTGTAAATAAAATTTTGGTTTTGGTGTTATACATTTTTGTCTCTGGGAGCCCTGTTGTTCTGAGAGCTTGGTTTCAGACAAGGTTTGTGTAGACAGTATGCAAGTGGAAAGGTGGAGTCCTGCTGGAGATAAAAACAGTATATATCCTCATAAACAATGGGACATTTAGACTTATACCACTATTGGTATCACACAAGGGGGAAGTCCTTACATGTGGTAGAGTTGGGGATCAGGGAAAGGCCTCACACTGAGTGTTTGCAGAGGACACTGCAACAGCTTCACATTTGGTGCTAAGTGTTTGCAGAGGACACTGCAACAGCTTCACATTTGGTGCTAAGTGTAGATCCTACATTTATCCATAGTAGTGGGATTGTCACCTGAAACCTACTTTCTGTCCTTTGGCTATCAGGATTGACTGAGAAGAATCCCCACAGTTGGTAGTACTGGTGAGATATAAGCAGAGATCCCCACATTTGATGTGGGACAGAATTTGATATCAAACTACCTTTGAATTTGAGATCATTTTAAACATTCCCAATTGGGAAACTACGCATTACATTGGGGAATGCCTTAAAGCAAAAAAATTCTTAAAACAACGAGTGTCTTGAGATATATCATCTTGTACGTTATTTAACAAAAGATGGTCATACCTCAGACAAGCATCCTCTTAAGAAACATATCACAAAAATCTTTAGCTGATTATCCTTGCCTCAAAAGTGACATTTCCTGTCGATGCTATTTCTGCTCTATAATGCATTGTTTGCCAACTGAATGATGACACACTGGGAGAGAGTGAGGTTTTCAAATATTTCAATAACTTGATCAGTAATCTCAACAAACCCAGCGATGGCAGATAACAGAATTCTCAATGGGTGCTGGTTTCTTGATCAGAGACCTTTTCAGCTATCATTGTTTTTATAAACCAAAGAATCAAAGAGGTTTCATTGCAGAGTATACGCATGAACCTCTTGGCTAGGGTATTGTATAGATATGGCTATCTCCTAACATTGTAGAATGCAGTTTGACAGTTCTGAGTGTTCCCCTGTGATTGATCAGTGCCTGGAAGTGGAATGTGCATACCTAGAAACTGAATGACTGCAGGTGGGCAGATGAAAAAAGAATAGCCTCCACCCATCCAGACCTACAGCAAGTACACTGGAAATACAGAAAAGAAAAGGTTGCTCCTTTTTTCCTCACCCCTTGGCCCATACCCCCCTGGTCACTGAATGGCCAAGGAGGTGGACCCTCATACCATGAAACTGTGCTAGGAGAAGGGATATTGGACAGGAAGGTAGTCAATACCTCTTTCCACAATATGCCTGATGATACACATGCTGGTATACACAGCCTATGCCAACAGGGTCCTAACCAATATATTCTTCTGTAGGTGTCTCTTTCCCGCCACATAATATGATACAAGAGTTATTGCATTTGGTGAAAATGAAAATGGTTTAAAACTACAGAGAAATTGCATTCAAAACCAGTGGGGTCACTAATGGGTGCAGGGGATGTGGTCCACCCCAGAAGACACCACAGAAAGGGGGGTGACACCTGGTTTGGCCTTGTACCCACTGTTGCTGCCACATGGCAATGAACAGATATATCCATGCTGGCCTCCCCGTTCCACTGGCTCTCTCTGCTGAGGGACCTACAGCCATGGGGAAGATGGTGGTGGTGGTGGTGCAAAGCCCTGCCAGCCTTCTTGCTGCCCTGGTTTCCTTTGCCAAGCGAGCCATGCAGTGGGGAATAAGCAGAAGGAGGTAGATACATACATGCCCCTGCTGGCCTCCCTTTGCTGAGGGGGCCATGTTAGTGAGGAAGAAGGTGAGGGCAGTAGATACATCCCTGTCTCCCCGTGTGATAAATGTAAGTCCCAAGACATCACTAGTAGTGTGATGGCAACCAGCCGATCAGAGGCAGTTAGAAAATAACCTTCTGGATGGTGGTTGGGAAAAGACAATTAAGGCAGTTGAGAGTGAGAAGGCCAGAGGGAGAGCAAGGCCTTGGCCTATGCACCTATCTCTTAGTCAAGGAGTCATGTTTGGCTGACATGATTATCATTTTGAAAATGATACTTTAAGTTTGTGCCTGGTGGAGGACCAGTTGTCTTCCATGTTGTTTTCTTTCTTTAATATTTTTACTTTAAAATAAAAAAAATCCTTCAGTACTTTGCCTGTTTCTTCATTCCTTTTAATGGCATTAGCTTGGCTAGTGCTTTTCTGAATGTAGGTTACCAGTAGAAGGCCCCAGCAAGATCCTAATGCATTGCTGAGGTGTAACAGGTTAATTGTTGGGTGCTGGCAGCAAATTGTTTGTGGGATTAAGGTGATCTCCTCAAGCTCAGTGGAGTGGATTGAAACCATAGAAAACCTTTCCTTGTTGGCATTGGGTTCCTCTGCTTCTGTCTTGGTCTCTGGGAGGGAATTTAAGACAGAGTAGGAAGCAGGGAAAACCATCACTCTGGTACCCTGTAACCTTTGCCAAGGAGGCCTTGGCAGCAGGGAAGAAAGTGAGAAGCTGGAAGCACACATGCCTCTGCCAGCCTCCTGCTGCCTTGGTTCCTTTCACCAAGGGAGCCAGGAGAGTATGAGGAAAGGTGAGGGTAGTGGAGACATGCATGGCCTTGCCTGCCTCCTCATTGCCCTGGTTCCCTTCACCAAGAAAGCCACGGCAACAGGAAAGAAGACAAAGGAGATTATCGCACAGTTTAAAAAACCAATTTACTGCTGCCAAATTCAAGATGCATCCAGATTTTATCACATGTGTTTTTGCTGCCGACACCACTGGGTGATACCACTGGGCGGGTGCATCCTGGGTAACATCTGGCTAGTATCTGAGTTCAGTACCCTGGGAACATCCAGCTATAATCCGAGTTCAGCTGGACAATTCCCAGCTTTGGAAAGAGGCCAGCTGAACTTGGATACTAGCCGGATGTTACCCAGGATGCACTCACCCAGTGGTGTCGGCAGTAAAAATGTGTGTGCTAAAATCCAGATGTATCCTGTATTTGAATTGAATTCAGCAGTGGTAAATTGTTTTTTTTTTAAACTGAGTGATAATCTCTAAAGGCTCAACCACTGTCCCTTCCTCCCCTGCGCTGGCTTGCTTGCCTGTCTGACTTTTCCAGGTGTCACCAGATTGCTGTGGTGGGGAGGAGGAAGGTTATGCTGCACTGAGTGACACTAACCCTAGTGATGCTACTGTTCAAAACAAAAGCATTTTG
>NW_024806126.1:0-4169 GCF_019175285.1 Sceloporus undulatus
ATTTTTTTCCTTCTTACTCTTAATCTTTCAAGCTATAGTTTCCCATCCCAAGCCTATGGGAGAGCAAATTTAACTTTAATATCTATACATGAAGAACAGCACATAAAATGCCTTACTTTGATAGATACAGAAGCTTTCAGGCCTTCATTCCATCATTAAAAATCCATCACCTCTCTTTTCTATTTTTGCTAGAGGGTGTCCCCTGGAGTATTCAGAGAAGCAAGCAAAGTGAGCTCTGTGGAGGGAAGTAGTGAGGGGCGGTATTACAGGCATTTTAAGCATTAACAAAAAATATTCAAAGCACATTATCTTAACAGCTTGCTGCAGAAAAACACCCACTGAACCTACAAATATACAGTCTGGCTTGTGGCACTACCAATGACAGCACAGTATTGACCACAGGACCATTAAAACGCATCACACAACTCAGTAGAGAGCCTTATCCAGGCAGGATCCCTGAAAGGAGATCACTATGGTCAGTCCAACCTTTATGTACAAAGTATATCCTCTGCCTGCCAGCATCACTGCCTGCAGAACATTGTGAGAAATTTAAAATAGGTTGTTTTTTGATACCTGTGGTTATTCAAAGGAGGGTGTGAATGAGAGATCTGGATCAAGAAGAAGCACTAGTACTGGTGGGTTATTTTGGGGTCCTGGCAGTTAGCTAAAGAAACAGATTTTGGATGTTACATCTGGTCAGTACTCTGTACTTTACCTTAAAAATATGGGTATGTGGATGTATGCTTGTGCCTTTACTCAGGAGCCAGTGGATAACACACTCATTCCAGGTTCCTGGGATATCAATAAGCATGGCTTATCAGGAGAGAAGGAGACAGAAGTGGATGACCTTGATTTGCTTTAGCTGGGTTCCTCCCCCTTCATAGGAACATCTTCTATTAGCTGCCTTATGAGAAAGGAGACCAAGGGCCCATTCCCACTGGGGGAATAACCTGCATCCATTTCAGGGTCTGCCACGGGGAAAACCCTGATCCCAAAAGGCCCCTCATCCCCATTATGCTGGTGGAGTGCAGCTAGGACCTGCAGTTCACAAATGCACGTAATTACATGCTAGCTCATCATACACAATGCTTAACACAGCAGCCATTTGAAAGGAAAAGCAGAGCCACTGCAAATGAATTCATCATATCAAGCGGCTTCTTTCTTGCGAATTCGATTTTTCAATTCCAGACCAAGGATCTCCCCCCCCCACCCCCGTGACAAAAATTAAGGAGGAGGGTTACTCTCCCCCGCTTCTGTAATGCCTCTGATAAATGGTCACAGTACAGATTTTCTTCTCGGTCTCTCTCCCGGTGGCAGTCCAGCCTGCCTTCTCTGCTGGGGCGCAGTGCAGAGAATGGAAAAAGGGAGAGCCAGAGCTTGGAAGGGATGCTTTTCATGTTAGCATGTCCCCTCAAAAAAAGGTATCATGTTTGAATGTTGTTGTTGCTGTTGTTGTTAGCACTCACTTGTGGCAAAATTTGCTCCAGTGAGGTTTGCCTTAGCTGCCCTCAGAGGCTGCCCAAGACTTTCCTCTTGGCTGCTTTTCTCTGGGAAGTCTCAAGAGAGGATCATGGCAATTGTAGTTTCTTTCCAATGGAGAGGGGGGAATCCTGGGGCAGAAGTAGAGATGCATTTCATAACACCACAACTTTGAATTGACCACTAATTGGTAGTGGAAGAGGATTTACAAATTTGATAGTTTAGTGAATGTACCTATTTCTGCAGTGACACGCGATTGCGTTCGGAAGGACTTTCGATTGCATTCGACGACGTTTGATAATCTCCTTCAAAATAACAAGAAACCCCACAATTGCCCCAGGAATGCCACTGGATTAACCTTCCAATTTTCCTAGTGTGAAAAAGTCCACATTGGGGCAGGTGAAAGAAGAGCAATCATCATCATCATCATCATCATCATCATCATCATCATCATCATCATCATCATCATCATCATCTCGCCTCTTCCATTTTGGAGATTGAGGCGGATAACAACAAAGTTTTTACAATGCACAATAATAAAAACAACAAACTCCACAAGACCCTGACCCCACCCTCCCTCCCAAGTATAAAATTAAACAATAAAACATGTTTAAAATATACATAACAATACATCAAAATAAATAAACAATTGACGAATGAGAAAAATAATAAGAGGAAGGGGATTCAATTGGTTCTGGACATTATCCACCGGGAAAGGCCTGCCGGAAGAGAAAGGGTTTTGTCGCCTTTTGAAACCTCGAGCGAGGATAATTGGCGAATCTCTTCTGGCAGGTCATTCCAAGTTTTTGGAGCGGTGGCAGAGAAGGACCTGTGGGAAGTCACAGCCAGTCTGGTCATTCTAGATTGTAAGAGGTTTTTTTCCGGAGGATCGGAGTGTACGGGAAGGATTGTATGGGAGGAGGTGTTCCTTCAAGTAGACTGGACCCAGGCCATGTAGGGCTTTATAGGTGATAACCAACCCCTTATACTGTGCCCAGAAGCTAACAGGCAGCCAATGTAATGATTTTAAAATAGGTGTAATATGGTCGAACAAGCAAGGGTCATTGAAGGAAAGGAGAGAGTGGGTGTTATATGTAGTCCAAACATTTAAATTCCCAAGCTCTGATCACAGGACTGTAGGAAGTTGCCTTATACCAACTTAGACCATTTGCCTGTTAGTACTGTTCAAACACAGGTGGGCATAGTGCAACCTATGGAACATATGTGACTCCCCCAGGGGATTTTTGCAGTCCCCAGCCCATCTGCCTGATCCCTCTATTCACCAGCAATTTTAAATGCCATCCCTATAGACTGGCAGTAGCTTTCCTGGATTTTAAAAAGGAATCTTACCCAGTCCTACTTGGAGCTAATCAGAATTGAATCCAGGACATTTTGCATGCTATCCCACTAAGTCTATAGCTCTTGTAAAGCTTCTTTCATCCACTGCGGAATTCATGTTTTTCACATTAAAAGTTCCAAAGTGTAGGCAGTTTCCATGTGTATTATGTCTTATGCCTGTCAAATGTTTCTACCCATCAAAATTTTCAGCGAGTTGAATTTATCCCTCATATATCAACTGAATTTTGTTTTCTCGCTGGCAAATAAAACTAGACCTTGAGAAGAGCACAAAGCGTATGTCTGACTTAAGTCCAGAGTGGTTTTAAAAGGCAATATATTTAAGGGAACATAATGGAAGATTTGGTTGTAACTTTGGACAAACAGCAGTGCTGATTAACTGTGCTGTAGACTTGATTGATGAACTGTTCACATAAAACTGGTATGATATTTAGACACAGTGGGTTTATGTTGTGTTATGTTCTCCTCTGAAGCAGAACAAGGCTGGTGTGAAAACCAGGGATTTTTCTTCTGTGAGAGGCTGATAGGTTTGCTTTAAATTCACAATCCAATTGATCAGATTATACTGGGAAGCATCTTGGGAAGAATTTCCCCTTAAGATCAATTTGGCTAGCAAACTGAGGTTTCTCTTCCTTGTAATGAGTCTGTGTCTTCTTTCACTGTTCTGAGAAATATTTTGTTGGGAAATCTGATATCCTGAATTACTGATCAGGAGAAGTGATGCACGACACCTGTGATCTTTGCAGCATTTGTGTGCAAACACTACACCTCTTTAACCTGTACTTACCTCTAGACACTGATGTAAGGCAATCCAGTGTTGTGTTTCCTGCCCTAAACATTCCACTGATCTGGGAAAAAGGAGGACAAAATACTATGACGGGTTAGACTTTGCAGTGGTTGGTGGCAGGTATGTCAGAGTTGTGGGGCAAACATGCTCTGATTTTCAGTGGGTTTGATGCATTTTGACTGGGTTGGGTGGGAAATCACCTTTAAACTGTTAAAAATTGGGTGTAGGGGCTTTAAGGGCCACATTTTGGGATTTGGAGGACTATATGTGGCCCATGGGGCATACTTTCCCTGCTCCTGGGCTAGAGGTTAGCAAATTGCAAGAACTCATTGACACATGTTGCAATGGAGAATGGAAAACATGGGAATCCCAAGGGTGTGTTCTCCAAGAATTTGTATTGGGATCACTGCTTTTTAACTTGTTCATAAAACACGAGCAAGGTGAGTAATGACATGGACAAATTTGCTAACAATATCAAATTATTGAGACTGTTTAAACAGAGACCAAGATCACAAAGAACACATGTCAGGGGGTGCCAGGATCCTAA